>NW_024081800.1:80199-111496 GCF_003009895.1 Hyaena hyaena | reverse complement strand
AAGAGAAGAGAAGAGAAGAGAAGGAAGGAAGGAAGGAAGGAAGGAAGGAAGGAAGGAAGGAAGGAAGGAAGGAAGGAAGGAAGAAAAAGGAAGAAAGGAAGAAAGGAATAAAATTCCTTGTTTGATCCCAGTCCCCAGTTCCCCAGAATTGGTTTCAGTTGCCTGCCACCAAAGAGTCCGAGCCACTCTCCTCACAGTGGAATCAACAGAGCAGTGGAGAAAAGGAGGAGGCTCCAAGGCTCCAGCCTGAATCCTACTGATCCTTTGGTAGGTGTGCTCTTGTGTGCTAATCAGCATGGTCTCCAGCCTTCTCTAAGGATGCTACTGTGCAATTTCCACCTCGTATTGTCAGCAGAGGGGCTTTCCCTGAGAACAAACTAGTCTCTACCAAAGCACTTCACAAAGTGGAACCTCTCCAGACAGACTTGTAAAGAAATGGAAAAAAAAAATGCAGGAGGGTTAAGAAAGGTGACAAGGGCTGGAGAACATCTCATATCCTGCCCATCTCTGTTTTTTTAGCTCTGACCTCTGAGGGACTCAGCATCAGCTAGTAAGTGAACCTCACAGGGAGTATTTACAACAGTCATTACAACCATGGGTTTTTCAAGGATTGACTACAGTTCAAATTCTAGACTTACCACTTCCTAGCTTTGAGCCCCAGGTAAGATACTTCATATCTGAAGCTATTTTCCTCATCAATCAAGAAGAAAACTAATTTACATTACATCTCACTGAGATTCTGAGAATTGGATGACATGATATTCATAAGTGTTTACCATAGGGTCCAGAACATGATAAAGAATAATAAATTAACATGCAATAGCATGTGAGCTCCAGGAAATTGGCAGCTTATATAAAGTAGTCAAGTACAGAGATAAAAATTAAAGGTTCAGAGAAAATTATAGTCCTTTTACAAGCTCAGTCTAGTTGAATCATTCTCACATTCATTAACGTGGTAGAGAAAGAGGCTAACTAAAAGCAAGTTTTCCTGGAGCAAGAACAAACCTTATCTGGTAGTTAAGGACTTGTTTCTCAGAATCTCTTCACAGTGTACCATTTTATTATGTTAGTTTTAGAATTATATTTTTAAATAAGTCACTTTAATAATTAGCATATTATAGCTGTCATTCATGGATTTGGCTAAAGAGAATATACCAAGGTCTTTCTAAAATTTAGCTAAAGATATAATCACCTAGGGCCTCTTAAAACAACGGATGCCCAGGCCTCGCCCCAGAGCAATCAAATCAAATTCTTTGGGGTAGGGCCCAGGCATTAGGATTTTTAAAAACTCCCCAGATATTTCCAGTATAAATCCTGAGCCAAGAACCTTTATATCAAGGTGGGAAAAGGGAAAATATTTTCACTATGTTATAGAGGAAGTAAGAAATTTCAGAAATCTATGAGAAATAAAAGTAATTTTTAAAAAATAGTAACCTGGGGGGCACCTAGGTTTTTAACCAATCTCAGTTGGTTAAGTGTCTGACTTAACCAATTTAAGGGATTAACCGAGCTTAAATGATCTAAGCTCAGGTCATGATCCCACAGTTTGTGAGTTTGAGCCCCTCATTGGGTTTACGCTGATGGCGCAAACCTGTTTGGGATTCTGTCTCTCTTCTCTCTGCCCCTCCTCCACATGTGTTCTCTCTCTCTCTCTCTCTCTCTCATACACACACACACATACACACACACACATACACACACACACACACACACAAATAAAATAAACTTTAAAAAAGAATTAAAAAGTTACCTGATTTTCAATTACAAACTTGAGATGGTTCTAAAACCAGTAGGACAAGCCACAGAAAAGTGATGATAAATGGAAAGCATTATTGTAATAATGATAGTATGGACATTCTATAAACATCTGTGCTAGACAGGCAGTAATGGTAAATACAAAGCTGAAATGCAATTAAACTTGTCTACAAAACACAACTATGACTTTGATTCAGTGATGTATAGTTTCCCCTCTATTGGAAAATCAAATCTAATTAAATATTCATAATGGCAGTCTTTCCCCTTCACTTAAAAGTAGGGTTTCTCAGTTCTAGCATTATGGACATTTGAGTCCAGATAATTCTGGTGGGGCCTGTCCTGTGCATTGTAGGATATTTAACAGCTTCCCTGGCTTCTACAAATTAGATGCCAGCATCACCACCACCCCTGGTTCTGATAGCCAAAATGTCTCCAGAAGTTACCTTATGTTCCCTGGGGGCAAAATCTTGCTGGTTAAGAGCCAATGTGTTGAATGGACTACCACACACACGAGACTTTAATCAATATTTGCCCTAACTGGTTCCATTTGAACACATTTCCTGGATTCTAAATGAGAAATAAGGCAAACAAAGACTGACTTCAATTTAAAAAATGTTTACTTCAATAAAATTTATAGAAGAATTTAAAGAAAATGTTAGAACCAAGCTCTTCTAAGGAAGAAAACTGCAGGCTACATAAAATGCTTGACAATATGGATTGTGGGGGGAATAAAAATGGCATGTGATGTGGTCTAGATCTGAATGGCTATGAGAGCAGAAGTAGGAGAGTTGCTTTGTTCAATTCAGTTCACCTCAGACCAGCCACATGGCTCTTCAGTGATCAGGGCATCCATATGCCTGTATTATGGCACAGTCATAATATTTTCCTTTTGACATCATGGTTATGTCAAATTTTAGTTTTATCTGGTGCAGAATTATTCATCTCATTTCAACAAACACACAATGGGTATCTATTAAGTGCCAAGAATTATACTAAGTGCTAGGAATGCAACACAAATACAAAATATTTCTGGACTTTAAAGAGTTCACATTCTAGCATAATAAGACCATAATTTACAACTTAAAATCTCTGCCATTGTGTAATTTTTAAAACATGAAATGTAAACGTTATTGAAAAGACATGAGGATTTAATCAATCATGAGGAAACTGGATTTAGTGATGATATTTATCTGGGAGATGAGTTTGGACTCTGAGGGAAGTGCTAACCTTTGTTGATCACCTATTTGTTATATTCCAAACAGTGATTCATTTTGTTCTCATAATAGAGTGAAGTGATATGATTATCTAATTTAAAAAGAGGTGATTCAGACACAAAGAAGCCAACTAGCTTATCTAAGATCATTCAGAATTTCAACCTGTATCTTTCTGATATCAAAATCTATGCATTTAAAATTCTTTTTATTTGGAATTAACTGCAAACATACAGAGAGTGACAAAAATAAGAAAGCATATAAATACCCATTCCCAATACCAATACCCTTTACCTAGACCCACCTCTTTTTTTTTAAATATTTTTAAATTTTTATTTGAGAGAGGAGAAAGCAGAGAGTGAGCAGGGGAGAGGGGCAGAGAGAGATAGAATCCTAAGCAGAGCAGGGAGCTTGATGTGACGTGGGTCTCTAGCCCATGACTCCAGGATCATGACCTGAGCCAAAATCAACAGTTGGACATTCAACCACTGAACCACCCAGATGTCCCAGACTCACTTCTCAATAACAGTTGCCTCATTTGCTTTGCCATGCTCTTTCTCTCTCTTTATATGTATACTATATATAGATAGATTAATAATATATTAGTATATGATTATTAATAATAAGCAATATCTTATATTTGTACATTGTATATTAATATATACATGCTATATAGATACATATTTTTTCCCTGAACACTTGAGATTAAGTTACATACAAAGTGGCCACTTACCCTAAATTCCTCAATATGTTTTTCTTACAAATAAGGATATTCTCTTACATCACCACATACATTTATCTACTTCAGTAAATGTTAACTTTAATACAATATTTTATATAATTCCACAACTATATTCCAATGTTTTAAAAATTGCCCTGCACTGGCAGCATGGAGTCTGCCTAGGATTCTCTCCCTCCTCCTGTACCCCTTCCCTGCTTGTGCACTTGCACATGTACATACTAAATACATATAAAATAAACATTTTTAAAAATTTGACCCAATAATTCTCTAAAGTAAAATTTCCCTTGAGGATCCAGTTTAGAATCAGATATTACATTTAGTTGTCATGTCCATTTTTTCTCTTTTGATGTGGAACATATCCACAATCTTCCTTTGTTTTTTTTTATTTTCATAACAATGGCATTTTTGAGGACTATAGCCGCCTCCCCACTTCCTAGAATGTTACTCATTTGAGGTTTGCCTGAGGTTTCTTCATGAGTAGATTCAGATGTGTTGCTGGCTGAAATGCTGTGATAGTGAGGGGTATCCTTCCCAGAGCTTTACTTGGGTGGTACAGAATACCCTTCCTTAGGAAATGTCCATTTCCTAATTTATAAATTAGAGTTATTGAAAATATAAGAGAAAAACGTGTATCTTTCTCTTATATTTGTACTAACGTATATATGTGCCTATTAGACATCCATTGGTACAATCTTATTCCTTCTAATCATCATCATTCCAACAGTCTTAATCTCTCTTGGATAAATTTCTAGGCCAAAAAACAAATTGACACACTTTTAAGCCAAACCTTGGTAAATCTTTCTCCATATATAAGTAGTTACTTCTATTATGTCCCAGAATTGTACAATATAGACAACCTTACATAATCACTGCATTTAATTTCTAGCAATCACATAATTAAGACTAAGAAAATCTCACCTAGTTTCCTCCTTGGGACTTCCAAGTCCCTTGATAATTAACTGTGGGGTATCATTTTCCTTCAGGGCCAATTGCAAGTTCTATCAGGAAAGATATGACCTATTCTCCAAATGCTGTCTAAAATTAATACAACACTTCTCAAAAATGGTGTTATTTTCTTTTCTGACACTCATCTGATAAGCCCTGAATGGGCCACTCACTCAGGCTGCTGATACTTGGGCAGACCTGACTGGCAACATAATCTCATCTCTGGCATATCACCCACCACGCCGAGTCAGCTGGATTCTAGAATCCCAAGGTGGAAACCTGACATGCAAAGCAGAAGCACATGAACAACATAAACTCAGCTTGAACACCACACACACACACACACACACACACACACACACACACACACAGCAGGCCATCTCCAGTTAACTCAGAGTTTACATAACAAACTCAGATCCAGTCAGTTTCTCAGCCACATTCAGAGGCCCTGCTCTCCTATTATGGGACCGCAGGGGTTTGCAATCTTCTCTGTTGAGAAGATCCACTCCATTTCACCTACCCCATTCCTCATTTTCAAGAGCCTTCTGAAACTCCATAGTAGATTAAATTCTTTGCTTGGCAATAAAACTTTTTTTTCCACTCAGTGTTCAATCTTTGGTCTCTATCATCTTTATTTTTTTCTTTAATATATATCCATGTGCTACAGCCTGCTTACTGTGAATGCTGTGATCCTCTTGGGCTGAAGGCTTTTTTATGGACATGGGAGCACGTTCAGCTCCAACACAGGGCAAACTCTAAGTGCCAAAGAATTGATATTCCCCAAATATGCCGTCGACCAATAATAAGCAAGGTATTACTGACAGATACATTAATTTCTACCTCCCTGGAAAACCCTAAAGTGTGCTCTACACCGTCTATTAGATTTTGGCCAAAAGAATGAGTTCTGATTGCCATCTATGGACATTGGTTTTCTCACACACCCTCTTCCATGCCTCATGTGCTTGCTACTTTCCTATTGGTGTTCTCTCAGATTTGGCTTCATTTTGCAAATAAACTATTTGAAAAAAACAAAACAAAAAACAACCTTGCTTCAGAGTTTGCTTCTAAGGAAACCCAAACTGAGACAATTGTCTTTTCATGGGCTTTTCAAAAGAATGAAATAAAAAGAAGTTTAATCCTCACTAGTATACTGGTTTTAGCTTCCAATCTTTGTGATAACTGATGGCAATTGATGACAAAAAGCTAAAAGCATATTCTAAGAACAATCAATAATCTTCAGGTATTAGGAAGTCTAATTTCAAATATAAGAAAGGAAAAGCATTCTGAACTTTTCGAAGCACCCAATTTACCTTAAGAGAGTGAACATATAACTTACTTTTCACTATGTGCATTTGGAAAGAACTCCAGGAAAAATTGGTAGGTATTTTCTCTACAGCTACATGAACAAAGGGCTAAGTAATTTTGTTGAAAGACCTCTGTCCTGAAGGTAAATTCTAATCTCCACTTTTAGAGGCAGAAAATTATTGTATCTTTTAAATAACAGCCCTGTAGTATCATATTTTCCCTTTTAACACTATTGTTTTAAATATGTTTACATACAGAGTTAAAACTTGCCCATCTTTATTTATCTATCATCTTGAAGGCTATATAGGTATGTTTAAGAAATACCTGTTGGCTGTAATCAAGTTTAATTGAAATAGCTTCTCCAAAAATTCTGTAGCTACAATAACAGCTGAGTTTTGTTCAACTAATTTTGAAGCAAGTCAGCAATTAATGAATGGATTTCAGATATCAGATAAAATAGATTTAAAGTCAAATATAAAGGTTAATAATGCAATTGAACACTGCAGTGATCTGTGAAACAATATAAATAAGGGTTGCATATGGTTTCCAAAGTCACATTTTGGTGATGGGCAAAGATGATTTTACCAGATCTCAGTTGAACCAGTTGGTTAGTAGAGTTAAATATGTAGTGTTGACAGTAATTCCAATAAATGGAAATGTAGCAAAGAGTTTTGCATAAATACACAATTAAAGCACATTTGCAAATCATTATTAGGTATATTATGCTTTATAAAACCTAAATGTACTTGTTAGAAACTCATAATTCTGTGTACGTGTGTGTGTGTGTGTGTGTGTGTGACATTATTTGGGGGCAAGAAATCTTGTGGTGATACGTTAAGTGTTTGAATATATTGTAAATATTACTGATAATGAGATTTCTAATAATAGGGTATTATGTGACACAACCATGCTATTTAAAACCTTAAGTGTAATTTATCTAATTATATCTCCGTTTTGCTTTAGCTACTCTCCCAGAAACACATACTTTGTTCCTTATATGCAAACTTTCACAGTGTGTGTATGTGTTAACTCCATTACTTCCCCTGGTTTATTAATTTTATCAGACAGAAGAATACTTTATTGACTTTATTGCTACAATTTGTTGACCTGTTACTATGACTATAATCCGGAGTATCTCATTTCACTTGATACTGCACATGTTGTTAATGTTAATAGTTTTAAGAATGTATGGAAATTACAAACTATGTTCCTATGAAAGCCTAAAAACTACCTACTACAAATCTAATTCAGCCCTTAAAAAGACTCCTTAAAAAGACATTATCAGTAGTTTAGTCAAGGAATATACAAGCTTTAAGAAAATAAGCATAAAGAAGAAGATATTATCCCTTGGAAAATATAAATAAAGATCAAACTGGAAATGAATTCATAGGAAATGTGTCAACACTATAAGACTGTTAAATTGAAATATACTTTAATTGGATTTCTGTAAAGAGTAGTGTAGACTTCCTAAAAGGAAAAAAATCATGAACAAGTGGTAAATTATTAGGAAAGATAAGATACATAAATATTGAAATGAACATATTCTCACGTACAAGGTTACTTATCTGTTAGGATGTTAGAAAGGGGGTAGAGCACATTGTGAGAACTTTCAGAGTGGTTTTACTGATCAAAAAAGACATTTAAAGACAAGGGTCTCTCTCTTTTCCTCTGTTCCCCCAACACTATGTTCATAAGTCTTGTGCACCTTTCATCGTTATTAATTGCTCTGGAGAAGAGTCATATCACTAGCCTGGGAACCCTTGGGCGCGGCACTAAAACAGTCATTTCTGTGTCTCCATCCATGGAGCACAGGCTGGGCTCAGGCTTTCCTGACTGTTTAACGCTGGGTTGCACTTATTTTTCCCAGGACCTTTAAAATTCATGTTTTCATAATTCTCTATTTGCACTCCAATATTAAGATATCACAGAAACAGATGCATACCACTATCTTCTTAGTATAAAAAAGTCACTGAAATTAATTTTGTGGACAACAACAATTCTATATTTGCAAACCATAATATACCAAACCTCACTAATAACATCACCTTAAAGTCTGTTTTCTCCTTTGATTTTTCAGTCTGATCAGTTTTCTTCCTGCTAGGCTGTTTTTATTCCTTTGAGGTCCATTCAGTGGCAAATATGGGAATGAGTGTTGGGAAGAAGAAAATGGATGACTCTATATTGAGCCTATATGATTTGTGTGGTCAGTATAAAACTTGGAACTTTTCTTTAGTAAGTATATCAAGTCCCACCTTTGACTTACGATGTCTAAGTGGGCCAGAGCCACAAGAACAATTCCTACCTGGTTCCTATTAGAGATATCTCATTGTCCATTAACCAACAAAGATAAAGGCGTTCTTGTTTTGTTCCCATATTACTTTCCTTTTCTTAATTGTCATTTTCGAGAATTTTTAATTCCATATTTTTCATTACTTATTCAAGAACATGCAAGTAAAGCACTTATTATAATGACTAGGTCTTCCTGAAATCTAGCTCTCTTTCAAAAGCAGGAAATGCAGATTTCCATTATATGTTTGATTTCTTGACCTCTTTTAAAGTCATAGCATAGAATGAATATGAATTAATAATGATTTTGCTTATTACTTCGGCTTCTATCTTCAAGAGAATGTAAGTGGAGGATAAGTTTGGAAAGTCAATGTATCCTACTGCTGGATAACTTAGCACTGGTGGTTTGATAGGAATGTAGCTTTCTACATTTTGACTTAATTTTCCATTCTCAGTACTGAAGCCATATCAATCATTCCATTAATAAAAGGAGTTATATTTCAGAACATCAAATTTGTTCTGAAGACACGGTAAAGAGAATTAAGTGTATTGTTAAGTATTCTTTCTTCAATGTTAGAAGTGTAAATTGTTGACATGTGGAGAGAAGAGATGCCACATTGCAGATCATTCTTGTTGGATGAAGCACGAACTGAAGTATCACTTTCTAACAATTAAGAAATTAGCACTAACAATTATGTGTCATTTCTTCTCTAGAGCTCACAGCATGATTAGTTTATGCCTAATTAAGGGCCTAAATCAGCAAAGAAAGTCTGGCTCCAGCCTGAGGGGAAATTCCTATAGGCTACTTCCTAAATTTTCTCTACTTAAATTAGAATGTAATTTAATTTTCAGTGATGATCTGAAAGGACTCTCTTTATTATTTCACAATTCTCTTATTTCAAACAAACCTTTGATTTCTATCTCCTATCTTTTTCTATGTTGTCCTTTTAACTTGTGAAACAAGTTAAAAATAAAATGAAATTGGGGTGCCTGGGTGGCTTAGTTGGTTAAGCGTCCGACTTTCACTTAGGTCATGATCTCACGGTTCGTGGGTTTGAGCCCCGCGTCGGGCTCTGTGCTGACTGCCAGCTCAGAGCCTGGAGCCTGTTTCAGTCTGTGACTCCCTCTCTCTCTGACCCTCCCCTGCTCACGCTGTCTCTCTGTCTCCTAGAAATAAATAAACATTTAAAAATAAATAAATAAATAAATAAAATGAAATTAACTTAAAAAGAGAGACAAAAGAAAGACTACATATAATTAAAGAAATGTTTAAGTTCATAGTCTTTTCTTTTCCAACAGGCCATCATTCTCAATAATTTCAAAAACTCCCCAGAAAACCTTTTAAAACTGAAAGCTCTGACCCCAGACCAAAAGGCACACAAATTTCCTCCAAGAAAGGGAAAGTAAACATTTAGTTTGGTATATTTAAAATGTTTCATTGATTCTTCGAATGGATGAGATTTTTTTCAAACACCTTATTCAAAAATGGCAACATGAGGAAATGATTGGAGACAAGATTCCCAGAAAAATGAATGAAACAATTAAATGACATGTATACATATGTACAATATGTGTGTGAGTGTACGCGTATGTAAATCCATATGCGCACCCATAGTCTATGTATATACACACACATACACACTGTATATATACATGTATATAAGGCCTTTGCATGTACACATGTGGAATTTATCATGCTTTATATTCTTACATGTATTATATCATCTATTATCTCTGTTTTACAGCTTAGGAAACTGGAAACCAAAGCCTAGAAGTGTTTATTAACTTTCACACGGTCATACAGCTAGTAAAATGGCTGAGGTGCAAAGGAAAGAAAACAGGACAGACTAATACAAAATAAAGGTCAAAAGAGTACACATAAAATTCCTAATTTAATGTTGCCTTTATGATTAGTTACGCCCTTTCAAAACTAATTTAACCCTAAAGGAATGTCTTTTTCAAAAATATAAAACAAATGGCTCTCACAGTTTATCAAAACTAAAAAAAAAGTTTTTAATGCAATTTTCCTTTTTCTTTTGACATTTCTTTGCATGGCAAATTTAGGAAATATAACCAAAGGGGAAGCGATTTTCCCTAAAAAAGAGAAATGGCAAACTCCTGTGTTATCTATAGAGTAAAAGAAACCAAGAAACCTCGAGCCTCTGGATGTATAAACAGCAGTGCCTATACATTAGAAACTACCTACAAGACATTTTCCATGTTTAAGTAAAACTGGTTTCATCTTTCTCCAATTTCCAGAGTGGAAAGCAATGACTTCTGAGGAATAAAAACAAAAGAAAACGAGGAAAGGAAAGAAAAAAGAAACAAATTATATTTCTTTAATTAGAAGACAAACTTGGAAGAATAAAAATGTCTTTCTAGGCACCACATAGTAATCCCAGATGCTCCCTTTCACTTGAAATCCAGTGGTTTGGTTTACCAGAATGCTTGGGTTAAAGCCTCCCCCGCCCATGTGTATAACTAAGCAAGAAAGCACATTGTTTCTTTGAGAAAGCAGAAAACTAAACTGAACCAAGTGAAAACCTGAAGATGTGCTTGTTTCCTTCCATCAGATGCACAACTTCCCTTCAAAGTACATTTCCAAAACCTTTGGAAGACTGGCTACTGTGTCTTGGAAAGGGGTCCCAGAAATAGAGCATTATTGATGACAACTGATAGATTATTTTAATTTTGCTTGTGTTTCAAATATATTTATTATTGGAGGAGTATGGTTAGAAATTGTAATATTTTTTGAAGATTTATGTGTTAAAGCCCATGAATGTATATGTACACATACACATATTTACTTACATATAAATATTTGAACACATACATATGCACATGTATATATATAATCTAAAATACATGCACTGTTGGTAGCTGGATTTTGTTATCAGCAATGCTTTGATCCTGGGGCCCCTGAAGAGTCAAACAGTACACAGTACAAAATATATCCATATAGAGCCATTAACAACTATTCGAATAATTAGAATTAAAAAAATCGGACTGGAGCTAAAGAAGTCAGAGATTTGACCTGAAACAACCTTTATGCTGTTATGCTTTATTTATCTCCCCTTGAAGTGGAATTTTACCTGGAGAACATAAAGTCTGGATTAGTTTTTATGGGCATCACCACGATACATGCAGAAAATACAAGCCTCCAAAACTTATTGCAACATCTATTTTATCAGCCTCAAACTATTTCCTGCTGAGTTAGAAATAGGTTCTCCCCTCCAGCTTCATATATGTAATAGATCAACATAATAGAATATTCCATTATCATTTTTTAAATTATTTGATTAATAACAATACTTATGAAAATGCTGCTTTCCTGGTATTCATTTTAAAGGACTTATAGGGTAATTTCCCCTTAATATTGATAACCATAAAATAGATAGATTCTTACATCTGAGAAACAGACCAAAAGAAATAATCTATCAGCTTATTTCATACTTAACAAGTTATACGGTTAGAAGGAAAATATTTCTATAATGTTTTGCCATTTTTATATATTCTTCAGAAAACATCCTGTATTTTTAAGCCAGTGCAATAAAGCTTATCTTTGTTCTTCATGAAGGCTGCAATTTTAAACTCCTTTGTTTCCCCTTTCACAATACCTGTATTTCCATCGTTTTGAAAAAGGGGGGCTAAGGAGACAGGGGAACAATGGCTTATTTATTTTTCCCAGAGCTCTCACCTATTAAAAAGTCCTATAGAATTGACCCTGAGGATTAGGTTATAGCAAAATTCGAATGGGATATTTTTTTAAGCTGGGGTTTTGCAATGCAAATGATCACTAAAACTTTTATATATGTTGTAACTGAAATATACTACTTTGGGCCACAATACCATGGAAGTAAAGGGAGGAATAAAAGAAGAAGAAAAAAACCCCCAGTGATTTGGGGCATATTGGATTAAAAGTCACTGTAAATAACTGCCTTTGTGGGCACTTTTAATGTTATTTTTGTCCTGCCTTTTCTCAGTCTGACTTAGAAAGCAGTTTATAATAAGGCATTGGCCATTGCAGGCATCCAGATAGAAGGCCTTTTAATGACAAATTTCTACTCTATGGTAGTATTCAATATTCATTTGATTTAAGAGCATTATGTAGTGAGCACAACTACTTTATAATGGGTGAATCAATGATTTATGTTGGACGAAAATATTCATCAATTAATAATAAAGAATACTGTCTGCTCTTTCCGAAACAAAATGAACAACAAATAAACACACACACACACACACACACACACACAGAAACCATCAAAATCTGGTCCTTCTCATTTGTGTCTGACAATGGGCAGCTTCCGAGATATTAAAGAAGAATATTAATCCTTAATGAGGAGAATAACATGTTTGTGAAATATGAAAATACGGGAAATAGTCTTTGGTCTGAGCTGCAGATCTGGGTACACTACTGAAAAGATAGTTTCCTCTTTAAGTATTTTTCTAAATAACATAGTTGTCCAAATAAATGGCTAATCATTTTTCTCAAATTTTTTGTTAATATTTATAGGACAAGTGTGAATAGAAATAGGATACAAAGATCAAAGTCACTGCAAATTATTAGAATCTGAGGAATTATTTGGTTATTTTTGTTTAATTTTATGTTCAATATATGTCTTTAGGAAAAATGATGTAGAAAACTGAGAAAATGTCATGAAATACAGAATAACTTAATTAACTACCAATAAAGGAACAACTTCTGTTAAGTAAGTTATGGCTGCTTCAAGGGCCACATGCTAGGACTCAGAGCTATGCTATGCTAAGGGAGCATGAAGGTGACACAAGCTTTTGCCTGTCTGATTTTGGCCTTGAAGGTGGAAGGAACTGAATTGAGTACAGGTGCAATGACCTTTACTTGGGTCGTAAATCGAAGTTCCATAGAGATCAGAAATCTTCTCATACATCGTTTGTTTCCCCAGTGACTAGAACAATATCTAGCATATGACAGATAAACTCCAAAGGTGTCTGTGATCATTTATAAGTTCCCTGAATTAAGAATTAAACATCTCAATACACAATTGGACTACATGGGGTAAAACCTCCATTGATGACATAAAGGAGGTTTGAGAGGAGACTCTCACAAAAAATCTCGAAGCCTCACTAAATACCTCCCCATTCTGGAATGCATCAGTTGGTAATGTCAAACTGATACCACAATTCGATGTCTACTATGTAGATATGGCTGGCTACAAGTATGTAGGTAATGCAAATAAATGTCACCTTTTACATTATGGTGCCAGAGAATAACTCCCAACAAACCTTTGTGTCATTTCCAGAATGTCCTAAGGTAAAAGCACTTTTAGGTATTGCTATTGGTGAAAGTAGGGCCATCCAAGGGGAAATATCAAGCTTTGTATCTTTGGACAATTTACAATTTATCTGAACCTCAGTTCTTCATCAGAAAAATATCCATGCATGGAGGTTGTTGGTAATGCTAGGAGAATTACATGCATTAATAAACTCAAGGCAACATTTAAGAATAATGACCACCACATATTAAGTGTTAGGTATCTATTATTTAGAGCTTGAGACATGAAACTAGAACTCCAGAGATAGCTCAAGAGTGAACATACAGATTTGAGATGCCAAGATTTAAGATTGTATGACAGTGGGTGAAGCCATGAGAGTAAACGGGTTATGTGAGAGAAACAATACAATGAGAGAGGCACACAGGTCAAGTCTAAATTCTCACATAGATGCATATTCAATAAGGAGAAGAAAACCCTGAGAAGAAGTGAGATTATGGTCATGGACAGAGCACTGGCAATATAATTGGATAGGATCTGAATTGAAAGTTAAGCTTCTTATTGACGAGCATAACCGTGGCATGTTATCCATTCTCTCTGATCCTTCCTTCTCTAGTCTATAAACTGAGGGGATTATAGAAGTGTCGGACTTGCTGAGAAGATTAAATATTTAAAAGCATATAGCACAAAAATGTCAGCTATTAATACCTGGTAGTTATCATATATAGTTAGTAAAATAGGCAAAAAAAAAAAAAATCAAGATGAAAAGAAGAAGAGAAAGAAAAAATCAAAATGGGGAGGAAGAAGGAAGGTAGGAATAAAGGAAAAGAAAAAGGAGAAATAAAGAAGAAGGAAAAAACAGAAAAGGGAGAGAGCAGGAAAAAAGGAAGGACAAAAGAGGAAGAAAAAAACAGAAAGAAAAAAGAAACAAGAAATAAAAGAAAAAAATCACATAGCCAGGAAATTTTAATTTCTAGATAACTATGTCAGAATATTTTAAAATGTGGTTAATATCCTTGGGAGAGGTGGGAGGAAGGGAGGGGCGAAGGAGTCCCAAAGATAATGTTACCACGTTGACCGTCTCCTCTGTTATTTTCATCATAACTCTGAAATGTGTTTTGAAAGAAAGCTTACTCTTTATTTATATAAACACACACATGAATGTGGCAAGTTATTGTGACCTTTACACCTCATTTTATTTTTTTTTTTCCTATTTATTTTGAGAGAGAAAGCATGCAAGCAGGGGAGGGGCAGAGAGAGAGGAAGAGAGAATCTCAAGCAGGCTCCACGTGTCAGCACAGAGCCTGACAAGGACCTCAAACTCATAAACCTTGAGATCATAACCTCAGCTGAAATCAAGATTTGGATGCTTAACCGACTGAGTCTCCCAGGGACCCGCACAGCTGTTTTTTTTTAAGTATTCAAATTCTAGTTAGTTAGCATACAGTGTAATATTAGTTTCATGTGTACAATAAAATGATTCAACAATTCTCTGTATCACCCAGTTCTCATCACAACAAATGCACTCCTTGATTCCCATCATCTATTTCACCCATCTCTTCACCCCATCCTCCCTTTAGTAATCATCAGTTTGTTTTCTATAGTTAAGAACAGTTGGTTTATTTTTTGTTCTTTGTTTACCAAAGTAATGTTATTCACTATAAAAAGCACAAGGGGCACCTGGGTGCCTCAATCGGTTTAATATTCAACTCGTGATTTCTGCTCAGGTCATGATCCCGGAGTCACGGGATTGAGCCCGGAGTTGGGCTTCACAATGAGGGTGAAGCCTACTTAAGATTCTCCCTCTCCCTCTTCCTCTCCCTCTCCCTCCCCTCCCCCTCCCCCCTCCCCTCCCCCTCTCCTCCCCCTCCCCCTCTCCCTCTCCCTCTCCCTCTCCCTCTCCCTCTTCCTCTCCCTCTCCCCCTCTGCTTTCTCTGCTCCCTCTCCCCTGCAAACCCTCTCTCGCACTCTCAACTAAAACAAAAACAAAAACAAACAAAAAAGCAATAAAGAAGATTACATACACTACCTTCTCTCGGGCACAGAAAATTAGTATTTTCTACATAACTTTCCATATTTTTCTATGTGTACAGGCGTTTTTGTATGGCTTCATATGACATATTTTATGTGCACTGATTTCCATTTAACAATATACAAATTGATATATTTTCACATGTCATTCTAAATGATTGTCATATGATGTGCCATGCTTTCTAAACTAAGTTCCTACTGTTGAATAGTTGGGTTATTTTCCTTACTTTAGTACTGAAAATAAAATTGCAAGAGAAGCCCCATACATAAGTCATTTTCATAGAATGTTTTTAGAAATGAAATATTTGCATCAAAGAATTGAAAAATCCTTGTAAATCATAAGTAATCACTTACATTGAATTCATTTGAAGTGAATCATAAAGAAATTGAACACTGATCAAGTAATATGTGCCAATATAAAATACTATAAACTAGGCAAAAAAAATCTTTGCATGGTATCACTAAATGGGCAATTCTACATACAGACCTAATGATCAAAGAATGATTAATCTCACCTTCAGTAGAATCTCAGGACAGCAAGGAAATGGGCTATATAAAGTCATTGGTTAATTTTTTTCTCATTGCTTTACCGTATTCCTCCTGACCATAAGTAGAGAAGAAAAAATGTAGCTTGCTCCAGATGATGATGCCCGTTCCCTCTTATCTTACTCTACTGTGAGATCTGGCTCCGGAGCAAAGTGAAGAAAAGTTTAATTGTGAAGAGTGGAAGGGGAAACAATGTGACAGGTGGGCAAACAAGAGGAGAATCCAGAAAAGAGGCCAGGAAAGGAGACTGTGAAAGGGAATCTGAAGTGGCGTGCACGTGCTCAGAAGTAGAAAAGAAGAATCATGGCTGCGTAGGTTTCCACTGCCGAAGGTTTTGACAGTAGTCTTTCAAAAGGTAGGGCAAGTTGTTCTACATGTTGTTCCACATTTTTTAAAAAAAATGTTATTTATTTGTTTTTGAGAGAGTGAGAAAGACAGAGAGAGACAGAGAGAGAGAGAACAAGTGAGGGAGGAGCAGAGAGAGGGAGACACAGAAATCTGAAGCCGGCTTCGGCTCCGAGCTGCCAGCACAGAGCCTGACACGGGGCTCAAACTCACGAACTGTGAGATCATGACCTGAGACGAAGTCAGCTGCTTAACCGATGGAGCCACCCAGGTGCCCCCACTTTGTTCCTTCTTGATTAGAGAGAAACATATTTACCTGTTTGAGAAGACTTTTTAGAGAATTTCTAATCCCTTTGGAGATATCAACACTATGGTTCCCAGGAGGCAAAATACTTTCTTTGTTGAGTAAAAACTATTCTTAAAAGTAGACAAAATTCTAGTCTAAATGAATTTTATAGATTTTTATAATTTGTATTTATATATAATTTAATTTTACATATTCATATAAAGAAAAAATGGGAGTTCAATATTTAGTATTTATTGTATGTACAATCGGGAAAGTTCTAGATAGAACTGTTTTGTCAGTTGGGTCCCAGCATAATGATGACAATGAGGGGCAGAGCCCCAGTGAACCCACCAGAACATGTAGCAGAAATTAAAAAATGAATAAATAAAAAGCCCTTGTCATTGAAAGGTAATCCAACAAGATCTAGGTTAGTGTGAGTGATGCACATCTGATGAAGAAAACAACGAGAAGAACAAGGAAATTTATACAAGATGAAGTATAAATTAAATATAGGTGAAATATGGACAGATAAAAGAGTTTTATCTTCATAAGTAATAAAGTTTATGTGTTTATATTATATATATTTTTAAATAGGAACCAACACAATGCTAGTAAGGATGTGGTAAAGCTAACCCCTGACTTATCTTTCTAATAAGTAATCAAGAGCTTTAAAGAAATAATCAGAGCTGCCTTCAACCATTTATACAAACGGATTTCTTCATAACTATTTAATACTGTCAGACAACAAAAACCCTACATAAAAAAATCTTTTGCTATTTCTAAGAATAAGAGAATGGTTAAATATATTTTTATACCTTCCTACTGTGACTATTACATAGACAACAAAAGCATATGTTTGAAGATATGAAGGTAGAGATTTGGATGTTTATATGAAGCATAAACATGTGTATAATTTCCCATACTTTGAAAACCTCTGGTGTGTAGAACAAATGTGTGTGTATGTGTGTGTGTTTGTGTGTGTGTGTGTGTGTGTATTCTGTACCAATGGCTTGTAACCCTGAGTGTCAGATGTCAAGATAGACTCAGGGAATTGGGTCGAGAACAGCCATTGTGAATACAACAGCCATTGTGAATACAAGTGGGACTCATCCCTGAGAGGCCATCAATCTCAGTTAAGTTGTGAAGATTCTTAAGGAAAATTTTCTACATATTCTCTAAAAATTTTCATTATAAACATATATTCCTTAGGTTTGGGATTGGGGGGTATTTTTGAAAGTATTGAATTTGTATCAAAATTGGGGGTGGTCTGAAAACACAGTATGAGGTTAATGGAAATTATAGATAACATGGGTGTTCATAAAGCCATAACTCAGAGAAATGTGACAGGAAGTGAATAATATATCTAAATGTTTAGAGCAATATCTCTAGGTAGTATGATTTTAGGAAGTTACTTTTCTTCCTTACTTTTTATTATAGCATCCAAATATTCTATAGCAGGTCTACATTAGTTTATAATGAGAAAAAGGATACAACTTTATAAAGAAAGCTTTTTTTTAAAGTGTTCCTATTAAGAAGTGTTCAACATACTCTAAATTTTTTTAATTGTAGATATAGACCATTATATGAAGATATTAAACAAATGAAGATTCGTGACAAAAATTCTTTAAATTTATTTCAGTGAAAAACTAACGCTCCTAAGGAATTAATTGTATTATGTTAAAGATTTTGTGTCTTTCTTTGAAAACCATTATATATATATTTTTTTTATTTTTGCTGCCAGAAATCTCAGACCTAAGTTTAATGCTTATTTGCAGTAAATTCCTCTTTCCTGGACTTTCTGTGTCCCTCTCTTATTCAAGTCACATTTTAACAATCCTTTATTCTTATTTTTATAGTTTCATTGTACATTTATCATGTCGTAAGCTGCATCCCCTTATTTGAAATTGTTTATTCCTGCCATGCTCCTCTTTGCATTGTAGCAAATGAGCACACAGCTCTCAAATGGAATGCACCTCCGTGCCTATACATATATCGTTCTCTCTGCCTAAAGTCTACTTTCCTTTCTAGCCCGACTGGTGAAATCCTGATTCCACAAGGTTCAGACTGATTATTAGCTCCTGTGGGTCCAACAACAATTTGTATATTACTTTTAGGCACTTTTTGTAGTAAAAGCTGTAATGATTGTTAGTCTTTCTCCAGGTTTTGTGAGTGTCTTGTGGACTGCGAGGGCTAGCTTATTCACTTTTTCAGCAGAGTGCCATACCACATGGGGGCTGCTCGATAAATACTTAAATAAATAATGTTAATGTATAAGACAAATAAGTGAAACGAATGAGCTCAATCAACTACTCAAACAATTGCATTCAACTTCTATCTTAGGAGTTTATTTGCAGTTTCTTTGGAATTGTAGATAATGAAAACCATGTTGCCTTTTATGAGAATCTGGCTTCCATTTATGTGGTCTGATAGCCTGCTCTCTTCCATTGTGCCATTTGTCCATTTGCCAAATGTTTAATGAGTATCTACACTGTGCCTCTCATATAGACCTAGAAGCCAGGGAGTCAGTGGAAAAGGATTTAGGCATGATCAATGCTCTCATGCATTTTCATTAGAGTAGCAGAGGCAGGCATTAAACAATCATTACCGATTTTATTTTTCTATTTATGGTTATAAAAATGCCAAGAAAAGTGAAGTAAGCTCTAAGAGTTCATAATGGAGATGAGGATTTTACATTCTAAACAATAAGCAGGTAGTTACGAAGATGGTGAAGATTACAGGCTGGGAAAGTAAAGAGGGCTGATAAGACCATAGGAAACATCAGTGTGAGTCCCCAACTCTGTCAAAATCTTGAAGTGACCTGGTGGCTAAGTGATAATTATGATATTTTGAAGCCATTATTACTATGAAAATATATAAACCTAAGATCTGACCTATATAGAAAGATTAGTTTCCTGTAGAATTCCTCCCCACAAGACACATACAAGACGAGATGCCTTTCCATCTTTGTGTGCTTGATGCCTTGCACAGTACCGGCACATAACAGATCCATAAGTATTTCTTAATGTATTTAATCCATTATCAATGAAAAATTCTTATTTTCTCAAAGAAACTAAGAATTTATCCATTTTTCTTGAAGAAAGAGGGAAATTGTTAACATAGAACCCTTTAATATAGCACAATGATGAGTAGTTGAACACATAAAAACAAAGGTCTAACTGAAAAAAAATCATGGAAACAGTCTTTTAAGGAATGAAAAGGCAAAATCTTATTAATAACATAATGAAGAGAAAACTAAATTTTGATATAACATGTGTTTCTTCCCCAATGTAAAATTTCTTATATTTGTATGTAGTTTCTTTTCAAAGCTCTTTAGCATAAATATCTCTTTTGATAGTTACAATAATTGTTCCTGTAAAATATTTTCAAGTTCTTCTTATAAACTCCCAGCAGAATATGATTTACATGAAATCAAGTTTGTCAGCACTGAGCTAGGAGCACATATATTTTATTACATTACAACCTATTTTGTCTCCAGTTTTAGAAATTATACCTAACAATGAGTAACAACACTCTTTTGCACAGAACTGTCAATCAATAAAACTTTGCTGATTGATTTAGTAATCTTGGTTATATTTCTGTTGCCATCTTGATCTTATACATCTCAATTAATATATTTCACATTTTAAATTCACTTTGTAAGAAAATTTTATTTTCCTTTTTTACATCTCTCTATAAGTTTGCATAACCTATTGACAAGGCCAGGTTTCATTAAATATATATTAATATTTAACCAGAATTAAAGCATATTTCTAGCCATTAGATACATGTGATTTTGCACATTATGCCTATTTTTAAATGTATTAATTATCAAGTAGACCGTAATGATTCTTCAAAGTCACTTTGGTCTATCATCTAAATACATATGCTCATGTAAGAATTAATTTTGACAACATTATTTATCCATTAGCCTGAAAAAACTCAGCTGTAGCTGTTACTCTCTAATTGTGGAGTCCCATATTTTGGCACTTTTTAATAAGAAAGTTTTTGACCTAAAATACTACAATGTGGGTTTTCTTGTTATTTAGATAGTGAAATATTGACATAATTCTTCTATGATTAGTGTGAAAGTTTTCAATATGTGCACTAACAACAACAATAAGCAATATGTTTTCTGCTTTGGTTAGAAAAAAAGTCTATGGAGAAATGAAAGGCTGAGCCAATGGGAAATAATCTTTTGGGAAGTAAATTTCTACCATAACTCAGTAAAAATCAGATTTAATTGCAAAAATTGGTAAACTCTAAGCTTTATATACATATACACAACACAATTCTTATTTAGAAGTTTAAAAATGAACAACTGCAAATAAATTTAGGAAATACAACTTTATTAAAGGTTATTTGGTGTTGTGGAATATAAATTATAAGTGTATATACTTTTATAAAGCATAAATTATAGTTAATTTGCATAGCTTTTTCTGAACATCTCAGTTACCACTGAAACAGCTCCCACACTCTTCTCTACATTCCCACCTGCTGACCTCTCGGGCTATCCTCCAGATTGCATTTAGGGCAACATTTTCAAGATACAAACACTATCATGTCACTTCCCCATTCAAAATCTATCACCTTCTAATATATCAGTTCAAACATCCCTTTCGGTGTACCCTTTAACTGTCACCTGGAGGTTGTCTCTTGCCTATATCAGAAAGCTCCCAGGTACTTTTACTTCATTATACTGATAACATTTATCTTTTTTAATTTCACTTTTACTCACTACCTCCCTTACTATATTCATGAGCATAGGAATAGTCTGGCTTTGCTTAGCATTATAGCTTGGTGCATAGCACAGTTCTTGGCACATAGTTACTGCTCTTTAACCCATGTAACATTGAATGAGGACTAAACCAGGAAATGAAAACTGTGCACTCAAGTTTTACTTGGCTACTTCCTAGGAGTCTGAACTTTGACTAGTGTATGTGTCTTACCCCCAGACCACAGAAGGGGCACTTCTGTAGACTACTCACTTCATGGGTAATTATACCTGGATGGCACATTCCATGCATTCATTGGCTAGTCTCAGAGTCACAGATTTTCTTACCATAATTACAGTCAAAAGACTTCATTTAAATGGTAGTAGCCTGTAGTCATATGGAGTCCATCAAAGCCCATTGGAAAGATGGCAAGACAACTAAATATACAGAAAGCCAAAGTCATTGAGTCAACAGTGACCAAGAGAAAACAGAGAGTTTCTCTAAGAAAGAAGAAATAGAATAAGAAGCAGAGATAAGAGAGCATGTAGCTGGAGAATAAGAGACCCAGAGGGAGATACAGAGGGACAGAGTTTGTGATTAACTCTTTTGTGACTTTCCAATGGCTTCTGACTGCTGACACTGCTTCCAGCTCCACTTTTCCATGATATTTTCTTATATCCTTGGAAAAAACCCACATTTCTTCCAGAGCTAGACTGAGTGAAGTTTTGTTCATTTCAACCAACAATTTCTGACTAAGGCATTGAGCTCCTAAAACCATATGACTCTCAGTTGTCTCATTGCTAAATGGATTTAGTAACAACTCAGCTGCCTGTCTCACAGTTCTACTGTTAGAATAAAATAAAATAATTCATATGAAAGTACATACATTTACACATTTTTAATTGATTTGTTAATATATTCATTCAAATAAACACTAAGTACATGCCAACTATGGGCCAGATATATTGGGCTTATTCAGAGATTCAATAGTGAGTAAATCTCTTTAATACCTTTGAGAAGCTCGTCATGTAATGAAAAGCACTAAACACAATTATATTCATTATTGTGGTTTGAAACTATCAGGAATGTTTTACTTTCCACTTTTCCTGCAGCAAATTGTCTAAGATTTCTTCTGTTACTTACTATCTAATCAGTCAAGGACAAAAATATGAATTACCTTATTGAAATGTTTTGTCCAAACTATGAAGCTTATTGCCATTGTTATATGGAATTTTGTAAATTACTTAATGTAAATAAATAGTTATTTACTCAGAAAGATCCAATTAATCACAATGCAGGGACCTGGATGTATTTTATTCCCAACATAAAGCACATATGGGAAATATTATCTTTATTCAGAAACAATATAGACTTAATCCTTCAAAAAGGATGACAGTCATGTCCACTCTCTGAATATTATATTATCACACACTCAGAGATTCGATTCAGTGCTGCTAAAATTATGCTACAAAAACCCTAGTACTCTGCTAGATTTTAATGGGCATTCTGTGAAAAGTAGTTCTGAGGTAAACAAACAACTAGACCTCATTTTCTCCTCCTCCCAATTACCTCCTATTTCTTCTCCTCTTTAATTCCTATTTCAAAATATTGCATGCCCAGAAAATATGTTGGATTTCAGCAATCAGCACTAATAATCATTCTCCCAATCATTTAATGCCTATGCCAGGCACTGGGGACAGATATGTTGGGGAAAAAAACCCCAAAACATTGCTCCTGTCCTGTTCCTCAGAAGGCAAGGAAATATATAGTGAATAAGAAATATAAATAAATAGTAAAACATGATAAGAATTATAAACAGAAGCAATAGATTACCATGTGAGAACATTTCTGTGGGGAGGGGTTGGGATATATGTGAGAATGGACAAATAGGAAAGCACTGTCACTGGAAAGAACATTAAGCTGAGACCTGAAAAATGAGGTTAAACTAGTATTTAACCACCCTTTACAAAACTCTATGGAATGGTGTCACAGCCAGGACAACTGTGGTAGAAACCAATGAGTGACCCATCAAGGAGCCCAAATGGCCAATCTGGGAGCATCTGGAATTTGTTTGCTCACAGCTCACCACATATTTTATCCTTGCTGCATGGTATGCTTTCTAATAAATCTAATAGGGGCACCTAGGTGGCTCAGTCGGCTGAGTGTCTGACTTTTGATTTTGGCTCATATAATGATCCCAGGGTTGTGAGATTGTGCCCTGCATCATGCTCTGCACTGAGTGTGGAGCCTGCTTGGGATTCTCTCCAACCCTCTCCCCTGGCCTCTCTACCCATGCATACTCTTTGTCTCTCTAAAAAAATAATAATAGCAAAATAAAAAGTTAAATTTAATAAATTTTTTGTTTTAGGGCTAGGAATGGGATTGTTACTTGGTTTTACCAAACTCTAAAGGGGTAAATAAACCCATGTGCTTTGAAAGAGAATAAAAGGTCAAAAATCAGGATAGGACCTTCTAACCCGTTGGAGGCCAGGCAAAAGGAAAGCAGACCCATTTGAAAAGAGGCTCACATATGAGTGCTAAGTGGATTCGGCATACAAAGTAATTCAATAATGTAATTATGAACTGGGTAAAGTCTATATTCAATACAATCATTGCAATCATCATAGGATCATGCTGTATCTCCTTTGTTCATTTCATTATGGATTTTCAGCATTTGTTCCTCCAAAAGTTTAATGCCTTCAGGCTTCCCTAGGACTCCACTGACATAAGGAAAGATAATTAAATGACAAATCAATTAGCATGAACCTGTGATTACTAGATGTTTCAGCATTTCACTAAATATTTACATTTTATAAAAAAATAAGTGAGCATACAATGGCAAGGCCTAACACCGCAATATGAGTTCACAGTATTCTTTATCAAATGTAAATATTTGGTGAAGATCTATGTACAATGTGGGATAATATTTTAGGGAAAGGGGCATTTCCAGTATCCTTCTTATGACTCTAGATAGCTGACCGTATCCTGTTAATAGGGATCACAGCAGTTGGATTTACTTTTTATCTTTTCCAAACAGTATCTTCAGTAAATCAATGAGAATATGCATTTACTAATACTCCACCCTGCCAGAATTTAGACAGTGCCTGGAACATAATAGTCATTCACTAAATAGTTACTGAAGGACTCTACTATCTAGAAATTAGCTTTGTAAAATTAGCCACCCAGGGGGGTCGCCTGGGTGGCTCAGTCAGGTTAAGTGTCTGACTTTGGCTCAGGTCATGATCTCTTAGGTCATGATCTTACAGTTCATGAGTTCAAGCCCCACATCGGGCTCTATGCTGGCAGCTCAGAGCCTGGAGCCTGCTTTGGATTCTGTGTCTCCCTGTTTCTCTGCCCCACTCCCCCTCCCACTCTGTCTCTCTCAAAAATAAGCAAACATTAAAAGAAAAAAGAGGCTATAGGGAACAATGGCTACTGGAGAAAATGATTTTGAAGCCCATGTTCCTTTTAAAGTCAAATTAGTGTTCAAGTATGAGGATAAGTTGTAGACATTTTTCGAAATGAAGTAATTTATTATGTTTTGTATAAATACACAATTCTGAAATAGTAATAAAACAAAACAAAGTCAAAATTAGGTATAAATCCAAAGAAAAGCATGGATTGCAAGAAACAATCATGTAGAAAATGTAACAAAATAAAAGAAACAAAAGTAAACTGACACAGATAAGCATAAAGTTTGCTGATTCACTATATAAAAATATATATAATAATAAACTGGAATTAAAATTCCAGATGACCTAAGCATGAGATATAGTCAATTGATGGAAGAGCAGGAAAGTGATATACCAAATTCACATTAGAAAATATGAAAGATGAAAAAGTAATGACCTAAGTATAAAATTCAAGGAACTAAGGAGACCAAAAGAAAAGGCCTCAAATTAGATTAATAACATATACTAATTAATAATAAAATGGGAAAATTTTAATGGTGCCTGGGTGGCTCAGTTGGTTGAGCTTTCAACTCCAGATTTCAGTTCAGCTTGTGATTCCAGGGTCATGGGATCAAGCCCCAGACTCTGCACTGAGTGTGAAGCCTTCTTAAGATTCTCTGTCTCTCTCTGTCTCTATCTCTGTCTCTCTCCCTCTCCACTGGTGTCCTCTCTAAAATGAAGTAAAATAAAATAAAATATGTTAAAAAATTTTTCAAGCTGATCTCTTTTCTTTTTGCTATTCAGGCCCCATACTTAAAAAATGAATAGGCATAGCATTAAGAAGGAGAACAGGGACAAGCTTGGAGATGAATGGACTAAAAACTTCTGTGGCCAATAGAGATAACTTTTCTTTCAATATAGTTGAAAAACAAATAAATGAGAAAATTTTCCATGAAAATATAAATGATCAAAGTTGGTCCAAGAAAATAAAAATATAAAACTCAAATAGACCAATAAACACAAAAGAAATGTAAAAATGTAGCCAGGGATCTACCAAAAAAGGCATCTGATCAAGGTAGATTTATAGGTGAGATCTATCAAACCTTCAAGGAATAGGTTTTATTCCTTGAAATTCCTTCCTATTATTATTATCATCTCAATTATTCCATAGCATAAACATTTACTTTATTTCATATTTCAACTCATTCTAACATTGCTCTGCTGTCAAAAACCTAACAAAGGTAGTGAATACATCTCACACTCACACACACACACACACACACACACACACACATACATACACACACACACACAACCTCTAGCCCAAACTTACATGTAATTACAAGTAGAAAAAAATATAAGTGAAATATTAGCAGTTTGAATTCAGGAAAAGAATAAAAGTTTATTACATCATGGCCAGGGTTGGCTCACCCCAGAAATAGAACAACATTTTACTATAACATGTGGCTGTATTATAAGATTTAAGGTAAAAGAAGGGTTATCTTAATAAATGTCAGTAATATATTAGATAAGATTTGACATCTATTTCTACATTTAAGGAAAGAGAAAAATGCTCTCTTAGGAAGCTGGAAATAAAAGTTAGAAACAAGTCCAGGATACCTGCCATCACCATTACTGGTAAGCAAATCCACTGCAGTCATTTAATTATTTTTCCATGAGAATGTATGGATGGTTAAATTGTATATTTTTTAATTACTAACTCAAGAAAAAAATGTAATCCCAGGGTTCTCATACAACCACCTCTAAAGGTAAAGCAAAACTCTCTTATCAGCTGACTTTATAATTGAATCTCTCCTTTAACTAGAGAGCAATTAAAGAAAGGAAAAGCAAACTCACTGATGATGGTAGGAGAAATGTTTTCATACCTATAGTACAGTCTTACAGGATTAAGACAATTAAAAATTATTTCTAAGGGGCCATCATTCCTTTATCTGGAGGAGATTAAGTTCACTGACCCGAGGGGTGTGGAGAGATCCATGGGATTCTAAGAGATCGAATTGCAGCCTGAGAAAATGGCTTAATTGTTATGATACTGAAATCACTCTACACTCATAAAAGGCCCAAAGGAGTTGTCATATAGTTGTTGTCCATCTCTCTGCGTGCTTCAGCTTTACATATTTCTACTCTGAAGACAAAACTTATTAAATGTTTATCTTATTACCCTCAAGCTTCTTAATCTTTAATCTCATCCAAATTCCAGTCTTTAATCCAGTTTAGTAGTTACAAGAATTCTGGGATAGGGCTAGAAGATTATAAAGCTGAAAAAGAAATTACACTTAAAAGAAAAACCTCATAAGAATTGAAACTCTGCAATTAAGAAATGAAGGAGGTAGCAACTATAGACTGCTAGAGAAAAGGTTAATGAGATTCAAGCCTTAGCATACTGGGCGGCAAAAGAGCCTTGTGAATAAAAGGATAGACCTTGCTGCCAGATTTGTACTCCTTGGGTCCTCTTGGATGTGAATTAGTTGTATGACATTGCTCATTTTATGTAACCTCTCTGGGGTAGTTTTTATTTTCTATAAATTAGGGTAAATAAGACCTCAAAATGTTGCTGGAATTTTTTTTAATGTTTGCTTATTTTTGAGAGAGAGACAGAGAGAGAAGGGAGAGAGGGAGACAGAGTGTAAGCAAGAAAGAGGCAGAGAGAGAGGGAGACACAGAATCTGAAGCAGGCTCCAGGCTCTCAGCTGTCAGTACTGAGCCTGATGCAAGGCTTGAATCCACAAACCATGAGATCATGAGTTGACCCGAAGTTGGACGCTTAGCTGACTGAGCCACCCAGGAACCTCTGTTGCTGGGAAATTTTAATGACACATGTTTTCTGACTTACGATAAGCAATGTAGGCACTGAATAGAATTTCACCCCCAACACTGCACCACAACTTATCATAACAGATATGTTTTTTTGTATTTGATTCAGAATCAAATGTTTTGTGTCCTCTGTAAGGTGTCAACTCTAAATCAAAATCAACCATATACACTTAGCATATGCATTGAGCTTAAATGATGTATGCTGAATTGTATTATTACAAGGAAACATTTTTAAGAGTAGAAAGCATTTAGTGGTATTCTATAATACTTTATAAACTGCATTTTTCATGTAAACCATTAGTCTGCATATGATGAGCAAATGCATTTTCCAGAAAGAATGAAACATGTGAAGTTAAATTTTTAATGTAAGTCCTAGTCTTCTATTAAATTTGGTTGTGGAACGAATAGGAGAGACCTCAAATTGCCTGTGTTATGCTGGGTTTGTGTGATTTTATTTACTTTATAATAATCTTAGAAAAGTTTGTTTTGTATAATCATTTCTATTTTTTCAGGAGATATTCTTGTATAATCATTTTACACAGTTATGTCCTTGTGAGCAGATCGTGTGTCAGACTACTCAAGACAATTGTCTTTGATTTATTTTAGAAAAGAAACACAGAATACATAAACCATCACAGCCTGACACTCTGTTTTGTTCTACCTTTAAAAAAATAGCATCCATAAGATAGAATTTGTGGAATCTTAACCTTGAGACAAGAAGAAATGAGACTTGAGATATAATGTGGTTATTTATAATTTTATCAAAAGAGGCTGAACTCCCTCTGCAGTAACATATTATGCAGATGATATTATTTTTTAATTGAGAAAATAACATCACAGGTGGTGCAAGAAATCTCAGCTGTAGCCATTCCACATGTTAATTTCATTGGTAATGGATTCCAAAAGTCAGCATAGTATCTGGCCTTTCAATTCAGACAAACCTGGTTTTGAATTTTGGCTCGGTCAGTTACCACATTGGTGACTACAGACAATTTATTTAACCTTTCAAAGCCTCAGGTGTCTCATCTGAAAAACAAATAGTACCTACTCGAAGAACTGTGATAATTAATGAAATGATGTATGTATGAGAACCCATAGGGCATGCTCTCCTGAATGTGGCCAGAACACAATAAGAATTATCTAATATTAATAGTGGGGGGGGGAGAAGGTGGGTGTGCACAGGAAGAGTCAGGGGGAGGAAATGGAATTGGGGGGGTCAATAATTGTACCAAAATATTCCATTATGTTTTCTGCTTTTTTAGCCGTTATTTAAAAACTAAACCTGGGGAACCAATTTCTTAATCCCTCTTAATCGTATATTGAAAAGAAAGTAATTAAATGAAATATGATCTGAGGAGGACATTCAGCTTCTCTTGCTCCTAACAACTTTGCCATTTTATTACCAATTACTAAGTAGTCTCTCTCTCTTTGTAACAGATCCATTTCTGAATTTGGCATTGTTCCATTTCATAGATTTGGCAGGAGAAACAATAAATTAATGTCAAACCCAAGAAACAGGCTTCCTATCTTAGTTTTGTTACTGAATATGCATGAAGGGTTGGTAACATCTTCAATATGAGGTATGTAATGTTGAAACTTGGGGACTCCAATAATGGCACTCCTATTCTCCAGTGGACTCAAAGCAAAATAGAGCAAGAAAATAAGGAAGATGCAGAAAAAATCATCCATTGCTGGCAAAGCTGAGATTTGAGAATGTGACATACATGCAGCATGACTGAACCCTCTAATCCTGACACCAGAGTTAGGCTTGCTTCCCCAGTAGCCCCTGGTCCTTGAATGCCCCCACCCCTTGCAGTGTCCCCTCTGAAGGGGCACAGTGGGTAGTGTCACAGAGCAAATGCTGTGTGAACAGCTCAATCCCAAAGAAAGGAGGGGAGAGATCTGGCTACTTCCTTCCTCTCAGTTTACCAGTTACATCTTGTAATTTCTCATCCTCCCAGGGGAACTAGTGAGGGAGGAGATGGAGAGAGATGAGGAGTGTTATGTTAACATATGTCTCTAGATGTAAGAACTGTTAGGAAAGGGAATTAAATGTAACCCTGACTAAGATTTCCCAATTTAATCCATTGATTAGGCTATTGTCTCACTTAGCCTATTATCTCCCAGAGAGTGCCTATTGCCCTGGGGGATCAACTGGAGAACAGGCTATTAAGACAGGCTTCCTGTATCTTCCTGGGTCCTTGCCAACCACTACTTTTCTGGATATTCTCTTGAGGGACATAGAGTAAAAAACAAAAAAAAATACAAAAAAAGAAAAAACACAGATTTTGCCTATAAAAGGACTTTAAATAGTTTTAAACCCTACATTAAATCAACAAGACTACTCTGTATCCAAGTAACCAGTGTACTCTGCACATGATCTACTCTATTTCCTATCCCAAATTATGTTTCTTTACATTTTCCATTAGATCTCACCAGAAATTCTGCAATGTAAAGTTTAATAATAGCACAGAGGTGTTTTAATAATTACATGACTTATGACATATTATTATATATTACATATTTTCTTATTAATTTTAATAATTGCATGAATGCATTCTAATGATATAATATCAGAAAGAAGTTCCACATGTCAATAAAACACTTTTATTTACCACATTTTCAGATTGTTTCAAAACTACTTATAAAACCAAGTTCAAGACCAGAGGGAATTAATATACAAAATACTCTTCTGAGCTAAAAATCCAAGATGCACTCGGCCTCCCCCCACATACTTATTATCCTCTTTTAACCATAGGGATTCTTGACATTTAGGTGGAGCTAAAGTTTCCTTAGCCAACCACATGCCATCTTTCACGGGAATACCTGTGCTTTCTTAAAGACTTCCAAAGTTGAATTAACTCAATGCCAAATCTCTACTATGTCACACTTTCTAGAAACTAATAAGTTCATGTAATTTGCAAGATGATCAATGCACTGGCCTCAAAGGAAGCCTTTCCTAGCCTCCACAGTGATTATCCAAGATGCAGTTATAATCCTAGAAGACAGTAAATATGTTCCCAAAGATGTAGCAATGACTCAGAAGTGTTTGAGTGAAGTAGGACAAATATAAACCTTCCTGGTTATAGCCTCACGAGGATGCCAGTCAGTCTTTGCTAATTTTCTGTGAATTTATTTAACTAGGAGAATTCTCTGAGCAAGATGTTAATTTCTGCACTCTGTTCCACGTCTGGGGGAAAATTCCATTGAGCATGTCTCCTCTCTTTGAGTGTGGTGTTTGATATGTTGAAAACATCTTGCAGTGTTTATAAATTTGCAGTGATGAGGGGTGCCTGGGTGGCTTAGTCGGTTAAGCGTCCGACTTTCACTTAGGTCATGATCTCGCGGTTCGTGGGTTCGAGCCCCGCGTCGGGCTCTGTGCTGACTGCCAGCTCGGAGCCTGGAGCCTGTTTCAGTCTGTGACTCCCTCTCTCTCTGACCCTCCCCTGCTCACGCTGTTTCTCTCTCTCCTAGAAATAAATAAAAAAAAAAAAATTAAAAAAAATTAAAAAAAAATAAATAAATTGAGAGCTAATGGATCTTTTTCCTAGTCTAGCCAAGTATGGCGGTAAATAACCAGTGTTGCTTACCACAAACAGCTAAGTTTGGTATATTATATCTTAATAAGGTTCATTATTTAACTCCTATTTGAAA
>NW_024081800.1:0-80072 GCF_003009895.1 Hyaena hyaena | reverse complement strand
CAGCTCAGAGCCTGGAGCCTGTTTCAGTCTGTGACTCCCTCTCTCTCTGACCCTCCCCTGCTCACGCTGTCTCTCTCTCTCTCTTTCCTAGAAATAAATAAAACATTTTTAAAAAAATTAATAAATTCTGTACCATCCACCAATGCATAAAGACCTTTTGAGAAAAAGGCTCTTTTACCTATAGACTATTGTGTCACACTTTATTGGGCCCTCTGTAGCATGCCTGGTCTGCCAAGATTCCTACAGAGCCTGAGCACATATTTTAAGATGCCAGCATCCATTAAGTTCAAGATCAAGCCATAGAAACATGTATGATAAAGTCCTCTGTGTGGGCATAGCTCTTTGGTTGAGACCATGCAGCTCAACCCATTTCCTGAGTCCCACAGTATTCCGCCTATCTCTCATAGGTCAGTAAGGGGGAGGTGAGGCACCATGAGTGGTTCACTAATGAAGACCCTCTTCATGAAATTGCCAGGAGCAGGGAAGAATCATTACCTTCTTCCTTCAAATTTGTCTATGTATATAGTATTTTGAAATAGACTCACAGAAATCACTGAAGTTGTAAATTGGCCAATAGGATGTACTCACATGCCCAAAAGACTTAATTCAGAAGTAAAATTAGTTGGTATAATAAGCGTTAGTATCATGAAAATTAAATTTTTATTAAAATCCAACACCATAATTATGACTTTAAAAACTAAGTTGTTTTAAGTTTATTAAGCTATATAACCAACTTAAAATTTTTTAACACATTAACTTGAGTTTTATTAACTTTTATATTAACTCATATATTTGAACTTAATGATAACACACTTTCTTTTAATACACGTAATTGATGTTTAAATCTTGCAGCAATCTTACAATGGACATGATCCTCCCCATGATGGCGTTAGTAATAATCCTGGAGGCTAGTGCTATAGTGGAAGGTTTTGAAGATGGCTAAAATTAATAAATGATAAAAGCATAGGCCTTCTCTTTTTAATTATAAATGACAGGAGGGTCATTTGTATAAAGAAACCCATGTTCAGCCATAACAACTAAAAAATACTTTTACAGACAAAATATGACAAAATGTTTTCCTTATTCCTCATAACTTCAATGGAGTAGGTGGCAGCTTGGTTTAGTTCTGTACTTACCCTTTATCTGGTACTGGCCAGGCTAATCTTGCTTGTCTTACTCACTTCTTTGAAGCTGAGCATTAAGGCTCCTTGAGACTTTGGCTTGGTTACCTATCAATGATTTAAGCACATTTAGTTTTTCTTCAGCCTGTGTGCCACTTTTTTTTTTAAACCCAAACCACTTTATCCCACAACCCAAAAAATGTGTGGAGGAGGTAGCTGACTAAATGTTTAAAGTGTGTTATTGTACTTATCATCATCACTGTTAACACTCATCAGGGCTTTTCATCTTTGAGGTGCTTTGTGTGCATTAGTAACCTCCTCCCTCTTACCTCCTGCCCACTTTGCCTGCGCCTCTCTCTCTCTCTCTCTCTCTCTCTCTCCTCTCTCTCTCTCTCTCAAGAGTTCTGATGGATCTTTAACTTCAAATGACCTTTGAATTTTTATAAAGTGCAGTCATTGATGACGACTACCCTTTGGGGTCAGTCTTATCTGGTGGTAAGGAAGAACATGTGCCTTGAGGTTCAAAATTAATAGGAAATAAAATGCATTCCAAGTGGAATTCAAGAACTTCTTTGAAACACATCTTGCTTTACTCACCTCTCCATCCAGCCCTCCCCCTTTCAAGTCTTCAAAGTAACGCAAACATGCTCACGCTGCTCAAATACGTGGGGTTGTACCACAAGATAAGTGAGTAACTATGCCTGGGCCCAAACAGTTTGGTGCCAGGAGGGCATTGGAAAGCCCATGTAAGATTTTAAGACTAGAAAGAAAAGAATTCGACCAGATAGTCAACAGGGAGTAGCATAGGTTAATACCGGAAAACATTATTTGTGAAGGCAACGTGTTTAAAAGAAAGAAGGCATAAACTCCATCGGTAGAAGGACAGCCTGCTGTTCTTCATTAATGTCTTCGTCTAAAGGCTTATACATAGGGGAAGGTTAATTATGAATGGCCACCCAGGAAAGATCAGCCTCGAACATATATACTCTAATCAAATAACTAGAGGAACAGGAAGAAGTGGGAAACAACCGTGGCTATAAAGAAACGCTGAAGCAGCATTCCTGAAATCCAATTCGGTTTTGTTTTTGTTATAAAAAGTCACAATTACAGATGTTCCCTTGTTAAGCAGTAAAGGAGGGATAACAACCTGGTGCACAAACTGAAGGCTTCTTCCTGGGGCCATTGAGAGGATGATGAAAAAGGAAGGGCACACTTCTTGCATGTGGGGTGTTTTTGCAAAAATGATGATTCCAGACCTAGACTGGAGGGGTTGCGCTATTTACAGGTGTGACTGGTGCTCCGTTAATATTTGCAACCATAGCTATGATTGTGGATGCCTGGAGAAAGGAAAATTTCTGAGGTCCCATCTGAAGTTATCCAGTTTTTGCATTTTCTTGGCCTCCTGCCCTTAATTCTGAAAGAAACGCTTAGCAGTAATAAAAGAATGTGGTTCTCCTTTTTGAGAAAGAGGGATGGGCCTATGTTTTCTTTTTTAACTGTTTTAATCTGGGATAGGTTAGCCTGGGATATAAAGTGCCTGCCTCGGGCCAAAAAAAAAAAACAAAAAACACACACCAAATATTCAACATTAACATTGTTTGTAAAACTCTTCAGCAATGATTTAATGTTTAGCAAAAGGCAGTCCTAACAAAAGTTAACTTTTGATGAAGTATTACAGTGTTTCAAAGAACACTCACAATTATAGATTTCTACATCCTTTGTTTTGTTTCCAGTGTCTTTTTTTTTTTTTAATTTTCCATAGAAGAGAAAGTATTCAGCCTTTGTTAAAGTCACTTTGATAAAAACCTATTGCAAGTTAATCAGTTCCACATTTCTAATTGTTTTCTCAAAGAAGCTCAGGATTATTAATTTGGTGAAAGTTGTAAATGTTTGGCACTGGAGTTTCTGGGGAATACTTCGGTAAGATTTGTTGGAAGCATGTGTTATAAGCTATGCTCTACACCCTGCATTGATAGAATAACAGGATCCAACGTTTTTCAGCCTAATTGCTCTGTAGGGATCAAAGACATGTTGCTTACTCATCTTACGCTAGGTTTTGGAATCAGAAAGAAAAGTAGTTTGATCCCCCCCAAAAGCTGCTATGCAGCAAAATGGAGTGCAATAATCCATATTGGAGCCAGGAAAAAGGGGGAGCATAGATTCCTAGTCAGATTTATATAATGGGTGATATAGGAAATGTATGATCACTAGGGAAAAAAAATGATTGTAACTCATAGTTAACTTGGCAATTACAATCAGTGGGTGTATAAAGACATGCTAGAAAGTAGTTTTGTAAAGTATTTTTAAAATTGCATGTATTAGCAGAGTTTTGCGTTAACTTTGTTTCCTCAAAATTAGTCATTAAAGAAAAAAAACAAGGCCTTTGCTTGAATTAGTTCAGATCTGGACTTCTAAAATCACTCATCTAGGGGCGCCTGCGTGACTCAGTTGGTTAAGTGTCCGACTTTGGCTCAGGACATGATTCCACAGCTCCTGCATTCAAGTTTCCACTTGGGCTCTGTGCTGACAGCTCAGAGCCTGCTTCAAATTCTGTGTCTCCCTGTCTCTACCCATACCTTCTCACGCTCTGTCTCTGTCTTTGTCTCCCTCTCTCTCTCTCAAAAAAAAAAAAAAAAAAAAAACATTTAGAAACATAAAACAATCACTCATCTACACACTTGGTTATATATAAAAAATGAAAGTTGAAAAAAAATTTAAAAAACACCTGATGAAAAACAAGATGTGAAAAGAATCCTTGATATTGAGAGAAGTAGAATTTATTTCCTAAAACTTAACAAATGAAGTTACAGAATTTCTTAATATCTAACTTGAAAGCCTGTACCCACTATCTTTATATATTTTAAAAAGATTCTGAAAACTTTCTCCTAAATTTTCTCAAATAACTCCCTCCCACTCTTCCAATGCATATCTTATTGGAGTCCTAACTTTCAATCCTAAAGTGAGAAATTTACAAGGTATATTTTGTCTCAGAAAATCTCAATAATCAGAGATGACATTTATCAAGCAGTTGGTAAAGTGTTGACACTGCCTTAGGATTTTGTGTTCTTGATCTCCCTCTAAACTTAGAACAGGTCTAAGAAGTAGAATTATAATTATCCTCACATTACAGATGAGAAAAGTGAGTCACAGACTTTTTAAATGATTTGTTCATTATCCACCAAGATGGCAGACTTCAGTGGCCATGTTTTTGATGGTAATCCCCAGTTTTGTAAAAATCAGAGGTACCTTTTTTTTTGTGTGTGCGTGTGTGTATGCTGATTATGAATCACTTGTAGATCTTACTTCACCAAAATTATTTCTCCGCTCACTCAGTTTCTTCATTTGCATGTCTGATCTTCCTCTTTGATTCTACCTTTGCACCTGTGAAGCATCATTGAACATGGAACACAAAATACCTTCTTGCTCAAATCAGACAGTGTATGTGAAAACTATACTGAAAAGCACTATAAAACTGACTCTAATAAAAAGAGCTTCTGATATTCCAAATAATAGAATTTTTAAAAAGAAAAAGGAAAAAAACCTCCTGCAACAAAAGACTTTTCTCATTATTCAAAACATGACACTTTCATGGTTGTCTTTCCTTTTTCTTTCTTTCTTCCTTACCTCAATTCATTACATTTATTTGGCAGTTCCACGTTACCAAAAACAGCCATTGCCCAACTTTTACAATCATTTAAAATTAGACTAGTCTGAACTATAGGCCAGTTTACTGAAATAATAACTTAGGAGGTAAGTGATATTAACAGTATTTCCCTGAAAAATGCTTAGCATTCTAAAAGAAAGCAAATGTTTGTCTAATGCATATATCTACATATAAGCATAGAGGCAATTACTGCATAATTTTAAGTGGCTTCCAACAGACCATTGACATGTCTTTGTTAACGGAGTTGGAGTTTTAGATTTGTGTAAATTTGAAATAAAACCCATTTCCGTTAAAAACTTGAAATCTTAATTGATTCCAACTGGCAATTCGACTCCATAGAATTTGACTATCTTGGTCGTGTTTCACTACCCTATGGGTTAATTTTCTTTGGTAACTTTCCATTGCTGCTCATACCCTTAACATATTTAGCAATCAACTTAACAACTGTTAAACTGTAAATACTCAAGATAGGGTCTTCCTTTTCACTTGTTCGACTAGCATCAGGTACGCCTGAATGTTTAATAAAAAGCTTGATGTGATGATTAGAAGGATGACAAAAATGACAGTGATAATCTAAGTTTGAAGTTTTACATCTCTGGATTTAGTTTATGATTTAAGGCAGCTATTCAAGATTTAAAAGTGAAACAAAATGTAAAGTAACACAACAAAGGACATGCTCAACACTGTCACCCTCGTCTTTCCCATTTAGTAATTATTTTTGAACTCCTCTGATGATGGATGTTATTTTCAAATAACGTCTTTTCTAATCCCCTCTTCCTCAGTTTTGTCTTCTTAAGATAATTGTCTCTTTCCATGGTTTAAAAATAGAGCGTGTATCTTCTATATGTCCTTCTCATAGGAACCACTTCACCATGACTGTATGACCACTGAAACTATCCCCATTCAAGTCTTGGGATCTTTAAAACAATATCTTCCCTGCATCTACATCGTTTGCTCTAGGCAGCCTGTATTTGGGAATCATTACTGATTTTAAAAGGCCCTGGCTCTAAGAATTTTTCTTAAGATCCTTTTCATTTTTCTTTTCAAAGAGCTTCAATATGGGGGCCTGGTAAAGAAGGATTAATGTAGTTTAACAAAGTGAAAAACTAATTGAATCATTAACTCACTATTCAGATTCAAATATCTTCATTCCAAACCTTATTCACTATTTACACTTCTGCTTTGCTCCTCTGCCTGACTCTTTTCTTCTCCCTTATTGGTAAAACGTCTTAGTCTTCATTCTAACCCTGAAAAGGTCATGTGAAAATGCACATCAAGCGTGTCAGAGAAAGTCAGGGCTTGCTAGAATGAATGCTCAGAAGGCTTTTGCTCTAGAAGTTTGAATCTTACATGTCAATGTTCTTAGAACCTCAGTAATTCATTTAAATTGATATAAAAACATAACTATCACTTTTTTTAATCATTTGTATTTGAAAGTTGAGTCACTTTGTTACCGTATTGAACTTATTCGTACTTAAAACAGAATTTGAATTCAAAATTACAATTCAATTTCTCTGAAATTTTGCAATTGATAGTAGTTTCTTCACATAATAACACTCCTCCAAGTTCAATATCACTTTGAAAAAAACTGTGTAAAATAATTTAAAATGCACATAGGGTCCAGTGTGGACAGGTAATCATTTTACAGGAAGAGAGAGAGAGAGAAATGGATGGTGGGGGAGGGGTGTGCTTGCCAGAGGCTATTTAACAAGCCAGTCACTAATGAGACCTTCCCAGTACTCACTTTCTCTGTCTCATCTCCCAAATTTTATTGGACGGGAGGCCAATTTTAATCTTACATACTAGACCACTGATAATAACGTAACCATCTTAAGTGGTATGTTCAATATATTAGAAAATGATGGCATTTCTGTTAGCCTGATCTATTTTAAGCTCAATGATTTCTTCTAGACAGACACATGCTAATTTATATTGACAACACAGTACGGTGTTTAGCTGACTAAAAATAAGGTACTGACAAAGAGAATCACTCATGGACTTTTAAAAAATAAGCAGTTTTCTCCTTGATCACTGGTAGACTCAAGCCATTTTAGTTCATTCATCTTCACAATAGGTAATTATAAAACGAACATGAGCCATTAGTCAGGTTTTTCCATGCCCTCCATGCCCTATGTGGAGATAGTTAGTCCTGAACTTGGATTTAAAACAAAACTTACTCTCAGCAATGTGTAATCATTTGAAGAAAATCATCACTGCTTTCTTAAATAAGATCATGGCAGATAAAAATTAAGCCTTAATTAAATGCAATTCCATTTGTGGAAGCACCTAACGGGACTGCCTTGAATATAGTAGGTGCTCATTTGGCGATAATTATAGCTATTAGCAGAGCTGGAACTAGACCAAAGGTTCTAGGGCTCTCCGTCCCATTCTCCACATCCTATTTTCCCTTATAAACCTCCAGCACCTTGTCCTCTGCAATCGATCACGCTTGCACTAATCACACTCAAAACTCCTGTTTCCAAGAGCAGGAAAGGGACGAACACGTCAGGAAGGCTCGTGTGCAGTATTATCATAGACTTTCCCGAAAAGGCCCTTGTTTCAAATTATTTAGAGCAGTAACCACAAATAACCATTTTTTTTCTTCTTTCACAGACTTCCTGCCAGAGGCTTAATTGTACCTGAAAATGGGCATCAATGTAACAATTTAAGAAGTCAAAGTTTTCTTGTGTTTGATGAAGCAAAGCTCCAAATCAGTCTAATCAGGTAGACTTGGGTCGTCTATGACCATCATCATCATCATCAAAGATAACAAAATGCATTGTCTTTCCTATGTGTTGGAGTAAAGGACAAACATGGTCCAGACCTTCAACGATTCCCATCTGGATACACTCCAAGCCCATTGAGAGACAAGACTAAGATTTAAAAAAATGGGGATAAATTCAAGGATGAAAGGGAAAGGGGTGATTCCCCAGCAAATTTTAAAACAACACAATGTCGTTGTTTTTTTTTTCTCTCTAAACCCTCGTTTGTAATTTGGTATCCTTCACTAAACAAAAACAAACGGAAGAAATTTGGGCATAGAGGTGAACCCTCCACAGAGACTTTTCCTGCTTCCCCCCCACCGCCCTGAGCTGCTCCATGCCAAGAGTGGCACTGAAATAGGTCAGGAAGGGGCTCCAGAGTCATCTGTAAAGTCTGACAATTTTATTCCCTCCACAGTCCAGCTTCTCCCTTCTGAGGGCGGGCTTCTGAGGCATAGGCTTCACACCGATGCTATCCAAAGAAAATGAAACGAGCTGCTTGCTCCCTGTGCTTTTTCAGGCTGTTGCCTGGTCTAAACAAAAGGAGGACACAATCTGGATTTACCTCATTCTCACCCTACTTGCTGAGGCAGATGTCTTAGGCATTCTATTTTAAGGATTCCAAGCCCATAATATTACTAATAACTCCACATACTTGTTTGCATTTCCCATGTTTCATATAAATGTCAGAGGCAATGACTTGCAGCCCCCTTTAATCTCGTGACAGCTTTATTATCATTGGTTGGCTGAACTTCAAGAAAAGTTACGACAGTGGCAAAGTTCTGCAAACTGCAGCACATATTTCGGTAATTAGGTAAAGGAAGGAAAGCTGCATTTAGAATGCACAGCTGAAATTATTTGCTAAACACTTAAGATGCTGAGGTATATCACATTCCTCCCAGGACAGCTTTTGAAGGATGATTTACAAAGCATTTCTTTTACCGTTTTGCCATTTTTTTTTCCAGTTAGGCTGTTTTAGGAGCAGCTCTTACTTGAAAATGGATCTTCTGATAATGGAAATATTGTATTTGCAATATGAGAAGGTGGAAGGAGGGAGTGGTCAGAGAGGCTGTGTTTTTCATTTTCTCCTGTTTTGAACTCAACTTTCTCGAATGACTGCATCTCTTTCATGAATGCTTTAGCATTGAACATTGAAGTTGATTCTTTTTCATAGTTCTGGAATCAGGCCAAGGTTTTTCCAATCTTGGGGGAAAAATAATATAAACTGCATGAAATGCATTTGATCCCACCCAAAGAAAACCATTTGTCTTTTTTCAAAACTTAGTTATCAGTAAAGTTCATGCTAACAATTACCCAACAGAGTTGCTGGTTTGATATCTTGTTAGAAGGTCATGTACTTTAACAGTTTCTTAAGGGAATTTTTTCCAGTATGGTAATGGGTTTCAATGAAAACCCAAAATCATAGACCAGAAGAGAGGGTAGAATCTGTAACTGAAAATAATCCAGATATTGCTTAAGTGTACAAATGTATAATTAACACCCAATTTTAATTCCTAAAGTTTGTCTGGCCAGACTCATAGTTAATAAACCTATTTATCGACTGTGAAACCCTCCAATTTTTGTTTTGATCTGAAACTCAAACTATTTTGATCTAACTCCATAGCTTTCTTGGAAATCTGAGTATTATTTAACAAATTGAAAAATTCTTCAAGTTTCTACAAGAAAAAAATGTGCTTATTATAAAGTGGAGGGGAAATTATGGATTCTTTTTTACTATGCTCTGTTTCAAGGTACTACGCGTCATGCTAGGTAGAGCGCAAAGCAACATTCTCTCAGTCTCCTCCCCTTCTCTTTTCTTAAAGTATACATCTGGACCTTGATCCAAAATAGATTCCAAGAAACTTAAAATATATACAAAATAAGGACAAATAAAATGAATTCCACGTACATAACAAGATGAAGCCAAGGAAAAGAACAAGAGCTAGAAATGAGGATCTCAAAACATGTATGCCATTATCCAGTACATTTCTAAAAGTTGGCTATGAACAGACTTTAAACATAGATTCTCAATGTTTTTAAGAAAGTGCGAAACCAAACACTGAGGGAAGCACAGACATCTTTCTCTGATTATAGAATCAGAGAGAAATTTCTGTAAAGGATACTTACAAAAAGGACACTGTGTAATATTATGCAATGAAAAGTGGCATTTACCACTTGGTAAGCAACACTCAGAACTTCATAGATTTAGCTGTCATAGTTGTCATCCCATGGCTTCCTATGACCTTCATTCTATAAATGCTCTCCTACAAGTGGGCTAACATGGTTTGGAATGGCCTGGCTTAATTTAGGAGTATATTGTTTTCTATGCAAAACAATGGATGCCCTATATATCTTTTGAATGATCCCACATCAATATTATTTATCTGAGTTTTGTTAGATGCTAGAAAGCACTGACTATACTTTAGAAAGAATCTAGACTATAATTAGTCTCTGTTGCAATATAGCAATTTCTTAAGCTTCACTACTGAGAAGAATTCCAAAAGATTTGATCCTATCTTTGTTTTATTCTAGGTAGATGCATTCTAGTAAAGTCAAGTTTTCCCCATTGCCCTTCTTCAAGTCTACTGCTTACAAGATTACTAAAAAATAGGAAGACAGAGAAAGAGAGAGAGGTAAAACATGATATGCTTTTCATAGAAAAGAAATCAGAAGAAAATTTGATACCCGTGCCACTGTAGTACATAAATACCAAGTATTTGGATAAAGCTTTGTGTCATATTTGCATGTTTCAAATGATATCTGTGTTATAAAATATGTACATGAAAAACTGTACTTTTTCCTTTCATTTTCTGAAGCATGTTCAAAAAAATTTTTTACCCACCACACTTTATTTAAAGAAAATGAGCTCTTGTCAGCTATTTTTATTTATTTATTTATTTTGGCTTTCAAAATAAAGATTAACATAACTTAAATGCAATAAATATTGATTTAAAATTTATATCAAAAGTAAATATGATATGAGCTCTGCACAGATAAGTATTTGATTTCTCTGAAAACCATTTATCTAAAGCTTAATCCAGTATTTGTTTTGTTATTAGAACTCATTAGCTCTCCTATATTTTAAATTCGAAGTCAGAACTAAATCAAAAACCCTCCTTGGAAGTTACAGAGTCCTGGAACATTTCAAGAATAAGTGTGGTAAGTAATGTAAATGCTCACATAATACAACCTTGAAAAAAGCATATTCCCTGGGTAGCAGCACTGCCAAAATGGCAACATAAGTTGTTTCTGAGTTTGCCCCCCTTCACAAGAACAACTAACAACCACTCAAGGACAAGGCGCCACTGAGCCTCCTGCTCCTCCACTGGGAAAGGAGAACCCAGGGATGACCCAGGGAAGAGCCAGGGAAGACAACTAACCACCGAACCCCAGCAGTGTGGTTCACTTTGTGGGAGCCACTACTCTCATCTCACACCACAGGGATTTCACGGGAATCTATATGACCCAGCCACTAGGAATCTGACTGTGACACAGAGGGGAGGGGCTTGCAACAACCAGTATGTGGATCTTGGCAGACCAAGTTCATACCTGCAGCATCCTAGTCGTAATCCGAACCAGTGGGGCTTTGCTTATCTGCAACCAAGTCAGTGTCGCACTCAGAATAGGGAACTTGGTAGGATGCAGATCTCCTTGATTCTAAACCTTAAATAAGGAGGTTTGCCAGGCCTAGAGACTAGGTTGCTTACACCCAAGCAAGGAGCTGAGTCATGGCCTCACATGCATGTGGAGAGTGCCTTCCTGCCACATCTGACCAGAGGGGCTGGAAGGAACCCAGGAGGCTCTGCAGCCCAGTGGTTCTTGAGCAGAGGGGCCAGGTGGCAAAGCTGTTACCCCCAGAGCAAAGCCAGTGCCAGGATGGAGAGTTCCCATGCTATGCACAAGCAGCTTTGGCCAAGGCTAAGGGTAGTTTCTAGCTCTTTCTAACCAGAAAGCCTGTTTGGGAAATTGAGAGATGCCCCAGGTAGACTCTCCTCTTCCTGCCCAAACAAGGGAACTGAGACATAGCTCCACCTACCTGCTGTGGCCCCTAGCTCTATCTGACCAGAAGGATTAGTGAGGACACCTGGAAGCTGTGTGACACAATGACGCTTGAGCCAAAAGAAGGGCAAGCAGAGCTGACAGCTTGCAGAGTTACTGAACCTGTTCGAACAGTGAACTTGGGTCAACGCTTGGGTTAGGACAGCAGAGAGCTTTCCTGGCCTTAGAGCTTCTTCTCTCACTGTGCCGAGGCAAGGTACTAATTCAAAGCCTCCACTCATTACTGAGAACAGACTCCACCTGTCTAACCAGGGAACCTAACCAGAGCACATGAGAAATAACACAGCCCACCCAACAGCATGGCTTATGGTTGCATTTGAAAAGAGAGCACAGCTGATGGCTTTCCCTACCTGCAGAGTAAAACGTTGGCCTCAGTTGACCAAAGACTTTCATGCTTACGCTTGTCTAATTCAGGTCCCCAAACAACAAGCCATATAGGCCTTGGGTTCCCTCTTGCTTCCCTGCTTTACTATATCAAAGCCCCATCGATAATTTTTCTTAAAGTTTTATTTATTTTTGAGTGAGAGAGTGAAAGGGAGAGCATGAGCAGGGGAGGGGCAGAGAGGGGGGCAGAGGATCTAAAGCGGGCTCTGCGCTGACAGCAGCAAGCCTCATGTGGGGCTCAAACTCACAAATCACAAGATCATGACGTGAGACAAAGTCAGACTCTAAACTGACTGAGTCACCCAGTCGCCCCAGTCCCACGTATAATTTACTAGAGTACCCATTCCCAAGCATCTGGATAGCCTTACCTGAGAATCTAGGTGACCACAGGGCCTATCCTTCAGCCTTACTTAAGTAGAGAATCAAGCCAGCAGTCATTCAACTATTTTTAGCCAGTGGCCAACCTTTTATCCTCAGTTTCAGAGCTGGAAGAGTTGCCTTATTGAAAAATAGACCATGATAGCAGACCCCACCTGCTTAAGGACATTACCAGTAGACACTGAGCTGGTATACTGGTACACTGAGTACCAAACTGAGCTGACTGTTGAAGATCTGTCTCTTTCAAAGTGAACCTGTAAAATCTAGAAAAGGAGCCCAACTACTCAAATTTGAAGATTCCAACATAAGGAATGAAGGATCATGAAAAACCAGGTAAATGTGACATTACCAAAGGAAAGTAATAAATCTCTAATAACTGATCTTAAAGAAATGGAGATCAATGAGCTGTCAGACAAATAATTCAAAATAACCCTTTTAAAGTTTAATGAACCAAATAGAAAGACAACTAAACAGAATTAAGAAAAAAATGCATGGCAAATGTACCCACAAGGGGAACCCATAACAGTAGATTTCTTATTTTCTTATATTTATTTATTTATTTTGAGAGAGATAGAATGCAAGTGGGGGAGGGACAAAGACAGAGGTAGAGAGAAAATCCTAAGCAGGTTTCATGTACCGTCAGCATGCAGAGACTGGTATGGGCCTTCAACTCACAACACATGCGCTCATGATCATTGAGCCAAAATCAAGAGTCGGCCCTTAACTGACTGAGCCAGTCAGGTGCCCGTAAAGGCAGATTTCTTAACAGAAACATTTTAGGCCAGGAGAGAATGAGGTGACATATACAAATTTTTGAAAGAAGAAACTATCAACCAAGAATACTATATCCAGTACAGCTGTCCCTCAGAAATAGAGAAGAATTAGAGACTTTCCCAAACTAAACCTGAAGGACTTTATTATCACCAGATCTGCCTTACAAGAAATGCTTAAAGGAGTTCTTTGGGTGGAAGTAAAAGACACTAATTAACATCATCAAAACATAAAAAGGTAGCATAAAACTCACTATTAGAGGTAAATATATAGTTAAAGTTAGATTCTGCCATTTGGTAATGGATTAATAATGGTACATAATGCACTTACAACTCTAGCTTAAAAGTTAAAAAAGAGCATAGTAAAATACCATAACTACAATCATTTGTTAGTTACAGAATACAAGAAAATGTAAATTGTAACAATAACCTAAAATCTGAGAGGGGAGAAGTAAGAGTCTAAAATGTCTTTTTAAAAATGTCCTTCCTTCTTTCTTTTCTTTATATTGGATCTATATGAGAAGATGAATCTTAACTAAACCTATTTTGATAATTATTTCACAATATATGCAACCAAACCACCATGCTGTTCCCCTTAAACTTATACAATGATGTATGTCTCCTCTCTTAATAAAACCGAGGCAGGGGCAGAATACTTGGTAATGTAATTTTGTTTCTCAAACTTTTCAAAAGATGGAGGGAAATTAGGGGGTGGAATCTAAGGAGAAAGGTTAATGTAGATCTGTGAATTTGTGTAAGAAAATGCAGTGATCCATTTTACAAAGGAGACTACTCTATTGTATTACGTGTGATATCATTAACTTTTTAATGGGGTACCTAAAAATTTAGCTTTGTGACTCACAATCTTTCCTATAGTAGTACAACTAAAAGTCAGCTTTCCTACTATCTTTAATTAACTAATGAATCGGTCATGCAGCCATGCACAACTTCGTAAAGAATCTTCAGAAACCATGGCATGTTGGCTTTTCTGCTTTTTTGAAGGAGGTACTGGCGAGCAAGCTGCCAAACACCTGAGAATAGCTTTTTTTTTCACAATGGGGTGAGAGCAAATTTGAGCAAAATTGTTGAGTATCGTATAAACAAAGGTTCATTTTCACTGTATTCTTTAAGTGCTAAATGCAAAGGATATGAAAAGAACAAACCCAACACCAATATCAAGGGAGTTTTGATTTAGTAGGAAGACGGTCATTCAAGCGAACCAGCCTCAGTGAAATATATAAAATAAAAGTTTAGCAGCCGATGTCGGTAAGCCTATTCCCTGGTCATTGTGTCTTATGGTGGTATAATAAGAAATATATTTGGTTTTTGTCCCAGTTTCTGGCACTGTTTTTCTTAAACCCTTAGAATTTCCTAAGTGAATGGGAATGTATTTTGTTACTAATCAAGGACCCTTTTGAGTATACTTGAGTTTGTACTAATGATGTGACTTAGGGTAGGGCCCCAACATAGCTTCAGGAACAGGCTGGTCACCAGAAAGACCAAGTGATAATAGGTTGGAACTCTCAGCTCCCCCACAAAGTTTTGGGACAAGGAAAGGAAGCTAGAGATTAAGGTCTATAAAAGCTCTGAACAATGAGATTTGATGAACTTCAGGGCTAGTGAATGCATCTGCATGATGATAGAATGACACTCTACAGTTTCATAGGGACAGAAATCCCTGGGGCGCCTGGGTGGCTTAGTCGGTTAAGCGTCCGACTTTCGCTTGGGTCATGATCTCGCGGTTCGTGGGTTCGAGCCCCGCGTCGGGCTCTGTGCTGACTGCCAGCTCAGAGCCTGGAGCCTGTTTCAGTCTGTGACTCCTTCTCTCTCTGGCCCTCCCCTGCTCACGCTGTCTCTCTCTCTCCTAAATAAATAAAACATTTAAAAAAAAAAAAAAAGAAATCCCTGTACGTGGGGACCCTTTGAATCATTGTCCTATGTACTTCTTCGTCTGGCTATTTTTATCCTTTATCTTTATAATAAACTGGTAAACATAAGTAAATGTTTCCCTGACCTTTGTGAGCCATTCTAGCAAATGATCACTCCTGAGACAGGAGACATGGGAACCCAATTTATAGCTGTTAGTCAGCAGTACAGGTGAAAACTAGACTTGGTGATTGGTTTTGGAAGTGGGGGCAGTCTTGCAGGGATGAGCCCTGAACTTATAAAATCTGATGCCACCCTCAGGGAACTAGTGCCAGAATTCAGTTAAATTTGTAAGAGGCCCAGTTGGTATCCCCTGAGAAATAGAGAATTGCATAGTGATATTGGAAAACATTCCAGACTTCCTATAACATTGTTTCTTACTAAGGACTCTGATTTTGTTCAGAAGCTGGGCAGCCATCTTAATCAACCTAAGCCAATTAAGAAAATTCCATTCCACTTGACAATTCTAGTTTAAAGTTGGGTGTGATACCAATCAGACCAATGAAATGCTAGGAGCATGTGCTGGGAAAGTTTTTCCTCTAAAAGGATATGCCAAACTGATTATTCATCCTATTTTGGAAGTTCTCATGTGAGTTGGAGGTGCTTGGACCTGCTTCAACTATCTGTGCTTCTAGGACTGACCTCCCAGGAATACCTCGTACAGACGATACTCTCAGTCTCACTTACCTCACATGACAAATCACTGTAAGAAAAATGGATTGCTCTTAACAACTTTATTCACAGATAGATTTGCATGTATAGATTCACAAAATCACCAGAATTATTCTTATCGTGGAAAATTAAGAAATTATGACAGGCAATGGGTGAGGTATTTAAGTGATTCTATAATAGCAGCATGCAGATGGCCTTCTCAGAGAGTTGAGCTTAAGTATCTTTTAGTTTTGTTTTTCATTTTCAATAAATTTGCCTAAGTTCTCTTCATTTCCTTTTTGCATTGCCTTTTTCTAAACTCTGGATTGTATCCTTTCATGTCTTTCTCCATGTCCACACAGGGACATTATTTGCACATATACATAGATTAGGGATATAAGGTTCGAATTTTAAAAATCAATTTATTCATTGAAATGGTATCATATATTTAATTTCTTAAACTTCCTTTCCTAAATTAACAACTAGTACCTACCTAAAAGTCATTAGCTATCTATACTGCAAAATATTCTATACCAAATATACAACAATGTTCAGCAACTTTCCTATTGAAGAATATTGAGAAAGTTCCCTTTTCCACCTACTTATAATGGCACTACAGTGAACTGTTTTGTTTATATATCCTTACGTGGCATGTACATCTATAGAATAGTTTCCTGAGGGTGGGTAGGGGTATTTTTTCCCTGCTTAAAAAAAAAAAAAATATATATATATATATATATATATATATTTAATTTTAGAGAGGGAGAGCATGCAAGGGGGACAGGGAGGAGGGGCAGAGGGAGAGAAAGAGAGTCTTAAGCAGGCTCCATACTTGGCATGGAACCCAGTGTGGGTCTTGACCCCATGACCCTGGGATCATGACCTGAGCTGAGATCAAGAGTCAGATGCACAACCGACTGAGCCACCCTAGCACCCCTCCCCTCCTTTTGAAATAAAGATTTCCCCTTGTTGGAAACAGAAATATTTTTCTCCTTTTTCAATCTCAAAATTTTCTTCTTATAGAGAGTTGAATTAAATATGGTCTAGTGTATTTACTTATGTTTAACTGACCACAGACTATATGTTATTAGACTACTTACCAAAGGGACTGCTATCTCCCTGAGTTTACCCTGTTGAATTTCATTTTACTTGTTCATTTGCAGAGTTAAATAAGAGATTGAAAGGAAATCTGAGTTTACAATACTATAAATTGTCCCATTGTGGGATTGGATGGTGTTACATATCTCAGTACTAAATTATTTTGCAACCATTACTTTGCTATAATGAATCCACAACTCACAGCTCAAGTTCTTTATTGTTACTTTGTTTAAAAACAAGCTGACCTCAAATCGCTTGGTGTTAATCACTTCTTCCAGTTTACTAAGAGACAAAAAAAAAAAAAAAGTACTGACTGATGATAAAATGTGTGGTTTCTTTTTTCATTTCTTCAGTTTAAAAGTCAGCACTCAGAACCAGCTCCGGACTCTTACGAGATACCTATTCTTCTGAAGAGACAGGTGTGCACAGCAGCCAGAGCAGCTGTGGAACTGGCAACGTTTCTGAAATAGGTTGCTTTGAAAAAGCAGGCGGACGTGAAGATAGTTCGACTGGAGTCCAGGGAAACCTTTTGTTTATTAGTTTATTCCTTCTGTATTAGTCCTGGAGCTTGAGACTAGCAGACACATAATTACAGTTGGCATTTGCCATGATACGGTTGGCAAAGAGGCTGCAACGGAGCCTCTCTCTTTTCTGGCCAGAAACAGCCGTGTTGGCAGGCTGTCACATAGAAGGGAGGGTTGCCTGCCTCTTCTATCCACTCTTGTGACAAAGAGGTCGGTGTCATCTGTCAGGCTGGCACCTTTCACAGGCCCCAAAGCCACCCAAACATCAGAGATTGAGAAGGATCTTCATTAAAAAGTGATTGTGTGTAGCAGTAATCTGGAGAGATGGACATCTAAAGATATGGGATGCAGCACAGTGTGGAAAATGGAAGTGACATGGCTGTGGAGGGCTCATCCCTAATGCTGGGGTGACTCACAATATGTTCAAATGAAATACAAGACCCAGGCACATGAACAATGTTAGCCAAATAAATACATAAATAAATAAGAATAAGCACTTTCCTCCTAATGTTGTGTAGTCTGGTGTGTGGTTTTCTTTAAAGCTGATACATCTTAATGAAATGATGTCTCAAAGGGAATCTGCCTGATAACAGAATATCTTGGGGTATGAAAGCAGAATCCTTTACTGTATATTGAGCATAACAGGCAGAGCAATATTAACCCTAATATTTTTAATGTTGACTTAGCTGTCATAGAGCCCTGAATTATAGGAAAAACGGCAGTTATCTAATTAAAACCCAGGAAACTGACACCCTTTGTCTCTGGTTGTTTTTCTTTTTTGTTTTTAAGATTGGTGAAATTCAAACATTCCTTAAAGTTACAAAGATAAAATATAATGATTCAAATAAAATCCAATAGGTATTTTTAGGTGATCTAAATTCATTCTGACATGCCTAGGCAATGCATTACATAGAAAATTAAAAGCCAGTTTTTAACAGGAGATCTGGGTCAAGGCAAAATTGTACGTTAGATTTAGAAAACAGCAGAGGGTAGTGATTCAGATATCAGACTTCAGAATGAGTCAATCTCAGTTAAAATTCCACTTTCATCATTTAATGTCTGTGGAACTTTAGGCAGGTCCCCTTTCTGTGCCCTGATTTCCTCATCTGCAGAATGGTTGAGAATAATTATAACACCTGTTATGAAGCTATAAGACTTAATCAATGTCAAATCTTAGAACAAAGTCTGAGGCATAACAGGTGCCCAATAAATATTAGCAAATATTGCTTGACAATTTGTCTTTACCAGACCATCTCCCTCTTAGTTTCCAGTCCCCATTGTTTAAATGCTTGGTTGTCTTTATATCACCGGCAACATTTGTAAGGGAGAGAGGTCAAGAAAGACTCTATTCTTCCCTTAAAATTTAAGTCAATGTGTTACCTTCTCAGTGCTATTTAACTCTTGAGGGTATTTTTCCCCCTCTAATTGTGCAATTAAACATTTGCCATCTGTCACAGATATGGCAGCAGCTCTGAATGAGTTGGAAAGGAATTTTAGGCCCAAAGGTGTGATTTCATATCACAGAGTAGATTGTCTTACGTTACTAATTCCACCTACACAGACAGCCTGCTCAGAGCAAACACTCTCAGGAATGTAAAGCAGATATAAAAGCATTAAAAATGATGATTGATATGTCTTTTTTTAAAAAAATATTTTTCTTCAATGTTTGACAATAGAAGATTGTTAATTTGTCTGCCTTTATTATTGTTTACATTATTGTTATTCTATAGAGAAGTTTTCAATTAAGCTTACCTCCCTTCTTCTCTAACTTTATAAGAGATGTAGAGAAAATAAAAACCATAGAGTTAGTTCCCTGAAATATCACCAAAAGTGACAACTTTCTTTCAAGATGCAATTAGCCTCCTATTTTTTTTAAATATACACCCCACTGCTGATTAAATCTATTTATTCTTGTCTGTCTAGATATGCATAGTCATGTGCGGCAGCCACATAACCATATGTGGCTACAAGAATTTAAAATATGGCTAGTACAAATTGAGATCTAAGAGTAAAATATACACTCTATTTTATGCACTGAGGTTGAAAGAAAGAATGTAAAATATATCATTAATAATTTTTAAATTGCTATGTTGATGATATTTCATTTGGGTTAAATAAAATATATTATAAAATAAATTTCATCTGTTTAACTTTTTTTTTAATGTGACCACCAGAAATTTGGAAAGCACATGCATGTCTTGCATTTGTGGTTTTCATTTATTTCTGCTGAATAAATATCAGTCTAGAAAAAAAAAATCAGTCTAGAGTGCTGCTCTAGACTGATAAAAAGGAAAAGCTGAAGTTATTAAAACACACACACACACACACACACACACATTAACTGGAATTTTAAAATAAAAATTTAAAAGAGAAATTTAATCCCCAAATTCCATTTCTAAATGTCATGGACTATTTGTCTTGTTAAGTAAGAACAACTATGGAAACCAGATTTATTGCCGGCCCCCCCCCCCAAAATTTCTCGAAGAACTCAGAGAAGTACTGAGGCAAACCATAGTTTGAGAGCAGAATCCTAGGAGGAAGGTCATTTCAGAGATGTGAGCTGAAATAAAAGAGTTAGAGAATCCATTGGCTGCTTCTGGGAGACAGGAAAGCCAACAGAGCTTTAGGCAGCCTTCAGGGGATGGAAAGACAAAAACTGGGGCTTAGGACTTTTAAGCATTTAGGATTTGAGGTAGAAGATTTTGGAGAGAAAGAAACAACAAGGAAGTGAACCCAACGCTAGTGAATTTCTGCTTCAGATATTTGCCAAATTTTAAACTATTCAAGGCTAGAGACCAAAAAGTTAAGCAAACAGTATCTACAAAGGAGAATTAAGTTTTTGTCTGCTTTATGATTCCAAGGAATTAAAATCTGGGCTTTTAGAAAATGTTAAGAAGAAAATGAATAATAAAGACTCCAGGCTCCAATCTGGGATCCGTGGAGGACCAAATCCTATTGAGGAGAACCAGAGTCTGATGGAGTCTTATGAAAACTTGACCCAGTCTTGGTGGATAGACCCCCATTCTCTATGTCTATCAGATGGGTATGAACCCTGTGGAGAAAGATAGTACTACTTAGGACCTCTACATTATTTCATATACAAAGTTAGCTATTTGATTAAAGATTACTGAGCATTTAGGGGTGCCTGGTTGGCTTAGTCAGTTAAGCAACTGACTCTTGGTTTTTGCTCAGGTGATGATCTCATGGTTCCTGAGTTCAAGCCCTGCATCAGGCTCCAAGGTGACAGTGTGGAACCTGCTCAAATTCTGTCTCTCTTCTTCTCTCTCTGTTCCTCACCTGCACACTCACTATCTCAAAATAACTAAATAAACTTTAAAAGTTTTTTAAATTACTAAGCATTTATAGAAACAGAACCCAAAGTGGGGGAAAATAGATAATTAACAGACCTACAGATGACCTATGCTATGGTCTGAATGTGTTCCCCCCAAATCAGAGGTTGAAATCTAACCCCTAAGTGATGGTGTAAAAAACTAAGAATCTTTGAAGATGATTTGATCTTGAGGATAGAACCCTCAGAAATGGGATTAGTGCTTTTATTAAAAAAACAAAAACAAAAACAAAAAAAAAACTCCAGAGAGCTCTCTAGCCTCTTCTACCATGTGAAGACAGACACATTGAAAAAATGCCCTTTGGGAACTGAGATCTCAAGGAACACCTGACCATATTGATGCTCTGATCTGGGTCTTTCCAGACCCCGAACTGTGAGAAATAAATTTCTGTTGTTTATAAGTCTGAACTAACTGAGACAGCCCAGTTGGTAAAGTTATCATATATGGTCTCTAATTAACAGACTTAAGAAAATAGATGACAGGTATAGAAGCTAAGAACCAAATGGAAACTCTAGAACTGAAAATGCAATTACAGAAATTAAAAAAAAAAAAAAACTCAATAGATGTACTTAGTAGCAGGAGATAGGATTAGTGAACTCAGAATAGGTCAATGGAAAATATCAGGCTTTCTCAGAGAGCAAAAATGATGGGAAATATGCAAAAGAAGGTAAGATACATATGGGTCTCAATAGAATGTTCCAAGAAGAAGTATCAGTGGAGTCCTGGAAGAGGAGGAGAAAGACAACAGGCAGTAATTGTGTTTGAACAGTCGCTGGCTGAGAATTTTCCAAAACTGTCAAAAGATATCAGGCCTGAAAGGCAAGAATCCCTTCCAAACCGACTAGGATAAATCTAAAGAAAATCACATTAGGTACATCACAGTAAAACTTTGGAAAAACAAAGACCAAGGGATAATCTTAAAAGCATGGGGGTTCAGTGTTGAGGGGCAAGAGCTAGTAGACTATTCACTTGCTGCAAGAAGAAAGGAATATAACTTGGCAAATTGTGAGGCTGGATGAAATTAGGCATCAAAAGAGTTCTGCAAAGCTCATAATTCAACAGGCTTGGAAAGGCTGCTGCAGATTAACGTATGCCACATGCAACTCTCAAACTAATCCACACAGGGAAATGGTCAGTTAGCTGTAACAAATTATAGTAATTATATGGGTGCACTAGATCCTTAGCTCTCTGTTAACTGTGGGGACAATATCTACCAGAAGGCAAGAGCAATAATAAATGAAAATGAAGAAAGATGATCTGTTTTAAAACCATTTCATTAGTTATAAAATTGCCATAATTTTAGGCATATGTTACCAGGGAACATTGAAAAGTTCCTTTGAGAAGTGGAGATTTGGAGTAGCTATTGTAATGATATGACCTTACTTCCTGTTTAAATAAGGGTGATAGACTACTAGTTAGATCAACCTTCCAAACAGCATCAGAATTTAAATCCTTGATGACCTGCAGAAGAAATTTTAGCAAATTTACCCTTTCCATTCATATATGTTCACATCCTTCTCCAACAGTAAATGAGTGCCTATTTGCTTCAGTAAATAAACAAAAACAGATCAGAACAGAAACTTTTCTCCATCAAACATCACTGAGAAACACCAGTAATAGGGAAAAAAAGGAAACGACAGGATGCGTTTGGTCACATGCATGTACGCCTATCAGCACACACTCTAAGTTTATCTATTCCATCCCTGCCCCATGGGCTGTGACACCTGAACCATGTGGTCCACGGTGAGGTAAATTCACTGTTCTAGTGACCTGATGCCTTCTGAGTATAATAGTCTTTAACAGCTCTTCAGCTTGTTGCTCTTTTTTTTTTTTTTTGCTCTCTTCTGCAAATATTTATTGAGTACTCACGGTGTGCCATGCACTATTGTAGACATGGTACCTATATAGAAGAGACAAGGTCATTGAGTAAAAGGCATGAAATGTTAGCTACCGATTAGTGCTGTGGAGAAAAATTAGGTGGAGAAGAGGTCAGAAATTGATGGGATGCAATTTTAGATAGGGTAGCCATGGAAAATATGGGTAAGAAAGTAAAGAGTTGGTGGAAGTGAAGGAGTGGAGAAATTGGGATCAAGCATTCCAGTCAGAGGCTCCAGTAAATGCAAAGGCCACGGGACAGGAACAGAGCCGATATGTTCAAGAACAAGGAAGCCCATGGACTGGAAGAGAGAGGCAGCTTAGGGAATGCAACAGGAGATGCAATCAGAAAAGTATCTAAAAGCAAGTTCCCAAAGGACCTTGTTAGGTGATTGAAGAGCTTTGGTTTTTACTCTGAATGAGATGAGATGCCACTGGAGAGCCTTGTACAGAGGAACCATGTGACTGAAGTTGGATTTTAAAGGTTCATTCTAGTTGCTATGTGGAGGACACAGATTGAAGGGGGTCATGAAAAGGAGCAGGGGGACTAGTTAAGAGGTTATTACAATAATCCTGACATAAAATAATGGCACCTTAGTTTAGAATGGTACTGGTACAGATGGTGAGAGATCATTGGATTCTGGATATATTTCACCCATAGAGCCCATAGATTTTCCTGATGTGTTGGCTATGCAAAGAAAAAAAGGAGTTAAGGATGACCATAAGATTTTTCGTCTAAAGAGCCGAAGAAAAGGCAGTAGGCAACTGCTAAAATTGAGACAGCAGGAAGGGCAGAATTAGGAGATCTCAGTTTGGAACATGTTAAAATTTGGGATGCTAAATATGCATCTAAGTTGTGAATCTTATTCTGCATATCCTATGGCAAATAATTCAGAAGGGAAAGTAATTTAAATGTAAATACTCTTTGTAATTTTCCACAATTAATTATTTAGATTCATAATGTAAGTTGTTAGAAGACACTCTCTTGGATTTGGCTTCTCACTGTGTTAACACTGTCTTTCTACAACAGAGGAGAGGGCCACGTGATCCAACCTCCATTCATTGTAGAAGCTTATGCTCTTTGACATTGTGATGTGGCCTAATCAAATGTCTTCCTCCTTTGATAAACTGAGTCAAGAGAATTAAATTCTCTTTCTCTGAGATTACCAGTTTGGGGTTTTATAAATCTGCAGCTGACCATCTCCGTCTTCTCTGATTGTAGATCATGCTGTAGTAGGTGACCACAGCAGAAAGGCTCCTGAAAGATGGAAGGCAGGCTTTGAGGTCCTGTACCAGCCTCTACTAAAACCAACTTCACCCTAAACTTCATAGTACTTGAGTCAATAAATTCCTTTTTATTTCCCCATGTTCCTCCTCCCCCTTTTCCTCCTCCTCCTTCTTTTTTGATTAAACTATTTTGAATTGAACTTTTCTCATATGTAGCCAATACAAACAGAATGTTTTTCTAGACTTCAAAAAAGTCTTTACAGATACATTCATTTCTATAGGTAAAATCTGAGACACATCAAGCTACTGAGATATTCTTTGATGTTTGGTTTTTCCAGAATTTCTTTGAGAAACAATGAAGGTTGTGCATGATAAAAATAGGTACTATTTTGGAAGTCAAAATTTCTTAATGACTTCTGATTCTTCTCAGAGCCACCTTTAAACCATCCACATAAATGGAAGACAAAATTATTAAAATAAAATTACAGCCACCCCCAAATTCCTAATCTGCCTTAAAATCAACTACTTTCATTCTCTATCCTAAATATTTTTTATAGAAATTCCAAGTTTTAGATGTTAAATATATATCTAAATGGTGAATCTTATTTTGCCTGCCCCATGTGTAAATTGTTTATAATTTATCAAACTTAATGGAGTCTGGAGTCATTCTTCACTTGCTGAAAAGATCAAACCTACCACTGAAGTGATCATAGAAAGAAGACATACCTAGGGTTCACTGAGCCCATAGATTTTATAATTTATTTGAAATAATTAAGAATTTATGGTTTTATGGGGTGCCTGGGTGGCTCAGTCGGTTAAGTGTTTGACTTTGGCTCAGGTCATTATCTCATGGTGCATGAGTTCAAGCCCCACGTTGGGCTCTGTGCTGACAGCTCAGAGCCTGGAGCCTGCTTCGGATTCTGTGTCTCCCTCTCTCTCTGAGCCTCCTCCATTCGCGCTCTGTCTCTGTCTTTCTCAAATATAAACAAACATTAAAAAAAAAAAAAGAATTTATGATATTAACACTCAAGAGTCCAGACAACATTTTAAGAACAACTGAGTTAAAATTAAATCGGTAGTACATTCTTAGCTGAACTCTGGATTGCTATTATTATTTTCAATTTCCAGCTTACTACAGTTTATAGTTATGTATCAGCTGGTAGATGACTAACCTTCTCAGTTCAACTATTAAGTACCTACTGCAATTCTTTTTTAAATATGTGTTAGTTATTTTGTAAATGTAACAATGGCTTGGAGGAGGTTGGTTCAAAAAGCTATAAATTTTGTTACATGCTCTTTGCAAACCGCCAAAATGTATGCATTTATTTCTATCCGTAAATTCAGTATTCAATCAGCACATTTTAAAAAATCAAATGTATAATAAGAGCTTTTGTTGAAAATGTCATCTCATGTTTTGCTGGAGCAAAACATGAATTTTTTAGTTCTAAAAATAAACTTCCTTTGCCCCCAAAGGAGACTGTTGCCAGATGAGAGCAAATTAAAAATAAAACTTTTTAGATAATATCTAGCAAAGCCAGTATGGCTCTAAAGGAGGGTGATTACTTCCCAGCTTTCTTCCTGAGATTCAGAAGGGAGATCATTCACAGTGTCCCTTTTGAAGATGCTTAACACAAATACAGTGAGCCTCCGGAGGAGGAAGAAACAAAGATACCTTTATCTTAGGATTCCATGACTGGAGACATCAACATTTTCTCCAAATTTAGTTTGATTCTTGAGTAACTCTGTAAGTCTAAGGATTAAAATGGCAAAAAGAAAATGAGAGGAGGCCTCAGATAGAGTGAGCTGTAGTTTAAACAAGAAGAGAGGCCCTGGGCATTATCTTCATGTGAATGGAGACGCCTTGGATAATGCCTACAGATTGGATAGGAAAAAAGGCTTTGCACACAGCCACCCATTGTTCCGTCTTTGTTAGGGCCCAAATAAGTGGAGACTTGCTTTTCAGGCCCATTCTGTGAGGACTGAAGAGAGGAATGCCATTGGATCCCAACAGTGTTTGATGTCTTCATTTTTCAAGACTCCTCTGAGAGAGACCTGGCAGACAGGTCTGTCTCTACATAGAGAAAAGGCAACTCTTGAACCAAGTCCCTTTTGTGGTAATGAGCACTGGAGCCCTTGTATTATGATAATGTGCTGTTCTTGTCACAGCAGAGCTAATAGAGCTCTGTGATGACATCATACGCTCTGTAATGAAAAACAGTGGAAGGAGGGGAAGAGGAAAACAGTCCCCAGAAACCATGAAATTCCCCAGAAGGCCATAGCTAATACTGGCAAAAGTGCACAAGACAGCTATGTGACATATCATACCAGGCCAGAAGGGAGAAATTACTAAAACTTTTAAACCATCATCTCCAACTTCTGCCCAACTGACCCATCCTCCACAGGATAAGAAAAAGAGATATAAAGAGATGCAGATAATTAACTATTATGAGTTTTCTGGATTGGCTACCTGTCAGGATTTAGCAGTTTTCTTGGATGTGGGATTTTGACATGCTTTATCCTTTCTATGACTATTTGTGTATATCCAGATATTTTTACTTTTAGAAATAGGATCATATTGTAATTTCAAATATATTCTAAAGATGCACTTCTAAAAGCCCCAAACTTGTGTCCGGAAGCCATTTTATAGCTTGCTAGATTTCCACTACTCAGCAAAAATTACCCGCCTTAGCAAAAGCCATGTTCATTGTCTTGTAAAATACTGTGGGTATTTATATCACAGTGTGATAAATCTCAGAGAGAAGAGAAAACGGGTATGAGATTTTTAGATCTATTACACCATTTAACTCAAAGAATGTTTATATGACCCACTGCACAAAGTTTAAATACATGAGGCGGTTTTGATTGTTAACTCCCTGAACTCATTGGTGGAGCAAAGGGAGACAAGACATTTCTAAACAGTGTGCTCCGGTATTGTTATCTGCTAGAAGGCACTTTCTGTCTTGTCAGCTGCTTCAGACATCTGTTCAGCTCCATGAAACCTGCACACAGCATGGGTCATTTTAGTTTGTTTGGAACCAAGGAGCATTAGGTATTAGTTGACTATAAGTTAGCTCTGTTACACAAAGTTAGCTAAGAAGGAGAATTTTAGCAATAAAGTCAGTTCTCAAGAAAAAAGTTCGCTTAACCTACTCAGTCTATTTCCTAGATATATTTCCATTAAAAACAAAGGTTCTGTGATAACATTACTTTCGTGTTACAGCGACTTGGACAATCAAGAAAAGAATGTTTCAATCTGGGGCGCTTGGGTGGCTTAGTCGGTTAAGCGTCTGACCTTCACTCAGGTCATGATCTCTCAGTTCGTGGGTTCGAGCCCCGCGTCGGGCTCTGTGCTGATAGCTAGCTCAGAGCCTGGAGCCTGTTTCAGAGTCTGTGACTCCCTCTCTCTCTGACCCTCCCCTGCTCACGCTGTCTCTCTCTCTCTCTCCTAGAAATAAATAAAAATATTTTTTAAAAAAAGATTGTTTCAATCTAATTTTCCACCTAGCTGCTAGAGCGTTTTAAAATATTTCTGTATAACGACTTGCACATTGTTTAAAATGTGGCATTTTGTCTTTTTCCCTTAATATGTTATCCCCTCTGTTGCGTTTTCCTGCCCAGAGCAGCATTTCAAATTGCTGCGTCATATGAAGATAAGAAAATTCACTTAATCGTTAAATAATCGCTATTTTAAGTTGTGCGGTATTTCCGTGGAGGCCAGTTGTGAAGGTCTTACCCTTGCTTCTTATGCTTTCAGTTGTCCTCTCCCACATTACATAACCCTCTTCATTTTAATAAAAACAATAGCAGGACCAAAAAATGACTAATTCACATATTAGTATTAGGACAAATTGCTGTGTGTATTTTTTATGAGCCTTGAAAACATACACATGACAAAATGCACCCAAGATATGTGTTAGTATTCCAATGCTACAATTCTGTCCTGGGCTCCTAAATACAGCCAGACCCCCTCGGAATGTTCATTTATCAGCAAGATTCCTGCTAGGCAGGAGAATTAATTCTGCTTGGGAAAAATGGGTGTGGGATTAAGATAACTGGGCTCTTCCTCCCAGGCTTAGAAAGAGGAGAACTGATCAACCTGTAATCCCAGGGAAAAGTTGGAAAAGTAGAAATTCTGAATTTAGATAGAATACACAATTAGACCTTTAAAACTGTAAGGACAATATTTATCGTTTGGACCCTTCCAACCATCTCCTACCATGCCTTTCTTTCTTATCCTCTTCCCCAGCTACTTTCCATTGGTTGAGTGCTTGGCCCTACTACTATTATTCCTGGGGAAATCAAAAGTTTGGCAGAGGTGAGCTACCACTCTTAGTCATGATCCCACTGCTGCCAGGCCTGGCTTAAATTCCCTTTCTACTGAGACAGATCTAAATTTAGCCTGTTGATGCTCACGCTACTTGTTCCGAGTGGTTAGCCACCAGGGCTCTTGGGAGTGGAGCCAGAATAGAGCTGGGGTGTTATACTGGAGACTGATAGCAAAGGCACATCTCCATGTTATCAAAATCCCGTCATAAGAACATAACCCAGCCCCAGACCTCATGGAAATAGGGTGGAGCTCATGTGTTTTAAACAAAGATGACGACAACAGCCTTAGAGGAGTATTATTAAGCAACTATGTGCATTTTGAATTAAAATAATATTTATTCCTCAAAAAACAATTAAGATATTTAAATGCTCTAACATAAACTCATTAATTATGTTAGAATGCCAGGAATGTGCTGCTGTGTGTCCAACTGGAGACCTGTGCAGCCCAACATTTATCTCTGATATTACTATCCTATGAACATTGTGTGTCAACACTCATTGCCTCAGCAAGCCAACTCCTCAAATTTGCAAATAAACAAAAACGTGCTAACATTCACATCTTATGGTAAACGATCATCTCTTGATCTTTTCCTTCAGTTACTGCACCAATTCTTTGCTCCTCTTTCTAGCAAAACTTCTCCCTAGAGTTGTCCATAATGTCTGTCTTCAATTCCATGCCCTCCTTTCATCTTAGATGCATTTTAGCCATCCTTTTATCACAGTATCCCCTTACAACTGCCTTGTCAAGGTCACTCATGAGGTTCAGACTGATCAATCTCATGTCACTTCTCAATCTTTCAGTCTAGCCTCAGCATTGAGCCCAGTTTTCATCTTTTCTTCATGAAACATCTCTTCACCTTTTTCCAGGACACCACATTTTTCTGCTTTTCATCCTATCTGAAAATATTGCTGGTTCTTCTTCATCTCTAACACCTTCAATTCCAGCATTAGGATGCACTGGTTTTAATTTCCTGATCCGCTAGTCATTTTTGTCTATACTCACTTCCTTATTTACTTATTAGTCTATAGGCTGTAAATATCACATATCCATTGATGAATCCCAACCTCGTACCTGCAGCCTGGTTATTTTTTGTTTCCCAGGCTTAACCACTCCACTTGGAAAAACAATACATAATTCAAAATTAATTGATCCAAAGCCAAACTCTGATGTCCCCACCACGACCACCAAACTTCTCCTTCTCTCATATTCTTCATTATTTCAATAATGATAGCTCTGTCCTTGCAGTGGTCAACCCAAAACCTATGAAGTCATCATTGATTTCTCTCACTCACAAAATCTAAATCTGTCAACCAATCACTTGGTTCTATCTTCAAAATGTCTTCAGAAACATACAACTTCTCATCATCACTATTACTATCTGGCCCAAGCCATCAACACAACCCTCCTGAATTATTACAATAGTCCTCTAACACTGTAGTAGGATTGGTCTGGACTAAATAATTCAGATAAGTAAACTAATTCAAGTCAAGTAATATCACACCTTTAAGTATCAGAGTACAGTCTACATTCCTTACCATGGCTTATTAAAACATCTTCCACTTTCTGTTATCCTCTTCCTTGTTAGACTCCATGACATTCCTAAAACTCTTTTAGTAGAGAATTTTACCTGTATCGTTTCCCCAGTGGAATATTCTTCTCCTAGATTGTCACTGGCTCATTCTTTTTTTTTTTTTTTTCCTTTAAGGCTCTGTCCAAATGTCACCTTCTCAGAAAAGCCTTCACTGATCACCATCTGAAATGCACACTCCTCCCACAGCTCTCCCCATTTTCTACTTTATTTTTCACCATCTGTCACATGATATATTTTACTTACCTGTCTCTCTCCACTTAAAAATAGGTTCCATGAATAAAAGGGCTTTCTTTTCACTCATTGTAATATCCTCACAGCCTACAATTGTGCCAGGCACTTGATAAATACTTGGTGAGTCAATATATAAACAAATGAAAGGTAGAGGCAGAGTGTTAGGAGACTATTTCAACAGTCTAGGTGAGAAATTTTGGAGGCTTGAACCAGGATGGTAGCTGTGTAGGCACCACTAGATTGCAGAGGAAAAATTAACAAAGATATTGGGATTCCTATCATTGCTATTTTTCTTACCTCACAAGTAATAAATCTGCATAGCACCTGAATGCATCAATTATGGAGGATCCTTAATGTGAGGCTACCCCTGACAGATCTGATCTGCTTTCAGTGTGCCAACAGCACTCTGTTTTAGTCTAGAGAACTGAGGACTAGACCCTGAACTGGGGTTGTCAGATAAAATGTAGAATACACAGGGGCGCCCGGGTGGCTTAGTCGGTTAAGCGTCCGACTTTCGCTCAGGTCATGATCTCGTGGTTTGTGGGTTCGAGTCCCGCGTCAGGCTCTGTGCTGACTGCCGGCTCAGAGCCTGGAGCCTGTTTCAGTCTGTGACTCCCTCTCTCTCTGACCCTCCCCTGCTCACACTGTCTCTCTCTCTCTCTCTCCTAGAAATAAAAAAAAAAAAAAAATATTAAAAAAATGCAGAATACACAGATATATTTGTATTTCAGGTAAACAGGGAATAAAATTTAAGTACTTCCCATATACTGCATAGGACATATAGGACATATTTATACTAAATATACATGTATTTTGGTAGAAATATTATATACATACTATATATACACAATATAATATATATCTATAACATGCATACACATATATATCCAAATATTGCATGGGACATATTATACTAAACACACATATTTATATACTACATATATTATGTATACTTATGTTCTATTTTTATGTATATATTTTACATAAGCTATGTAAACATATATATTTAGTATAAACATATTTCATGCAATATTTAAATGTGTGTGTTGTTTATCTCAAATCAAATCAAATTGTCCTTTTAAATTTAATTTTATTTATTTGTTTGTTTGTTTGTTGTTAAAGACAACAATCTAACCTAGACTATTGAAAAGTCTCTGAGGTAATGAACGTGACTTTGAGTATTCTTTGGGAAATACTTTCTGGCTTTCTGTTGATAAGAATAAACCGAGTGAGCCTTATTTTTTCCCCTGAGACTTCTATTTCATTTTGCAGTGATAGAGGCTATGGACGTTCAGAGACAGTTTAATTGTCTTTAATTTCGCTTACTATCCTTGAATCACTAACAAATAATTTTCAGCCAATAACAATATCAAAATCAAAATATTATCTATTTCTATAATCTAGGTAATTAATACTACTTTGCACCTTGTACAATTAATTTCATAATTCTCTCAAGAATGTTTGTCTAATAGTCTGCATCTAACTCAATCTATACTTTTCAAGAATGGGTGCCAGGCCTGAGCTCCACTCCCCCCAAGCCCATCAGCTCTCTTAGGTTGATGCCGTGCATGAATCATGTGCTGGATCATGATCTTACAACCCTGACTAAGTCAGCAGTGAATGGACTTCTTTCATTTTACCCGTGTTCCCTGGTCCTTAAACTCCTACATTTTTACCAGAGCTCAGCAGCAGTAGTTGAAGGAAAGTCAGAGAGAAGGGGAGGCGCAGAGCAGTCTAAATGACATGAGCATAAGCAGAAAAGACCTCAAAGCAGAGTGTCTTGGGTAGAACTGACAACTCCTACATCTACATTTACATAACCCCTTAGAGACTGAAAAATATTATCTCGAATGTTATCTCACTCACGTTTCAATTTTTTTTTTTTTTTTTAACAAATGTAGACATAAGGTTCATATGTGGAAATACTGAATGACCCGGTAGGTGGGCCCTAAGATGCAAAAATACGGTCAGTGATCTAAAACTTCAAGTCCAGAGGGCTTCGCCTTCTGCACTGGAGGTCTCTGGCAGCTAGCACTGAGTAAAAGGAGGAAATTCTAAAAAGACAATGCTCCTTCAACCTAAAGGAATTCTGGATGCATAGAAACCTAAAACAACCCCAAATTCGTCAATGTATTGAACTGTTGGAGACATCAAGTGATTGTATGATTGCCTCTTTTTTTTTAATTTTTAGACATTTATGTATTTTTGAGGGACAGAGCATGAACAGGGAGGGGTAGAGAGAGAGACACCGAGTCTGAAGCAGGCTCCAGGCTCTGAGCTGTCAAGACAGAACCCCATGTGGGGCTTGAAATCACAAACTACGAGATCATGACCTGAGCTGAAGTCAGACACTAAACTGACTGAGCCACCCAGGTGCTCCATGATTGCCTCATTTAGGCAAATATGTTTTGGGGGAAAACAAGAGATGGAAAGAAAAGAACATGAACCTAAAAAGTTATCAAAGACTTAAATCTGTATTTAGAAATTATCCTTATATCTTATATGATCACAGTAAGGGAGTAGCAGCCAGGATGCATTTGGGGACCAATGGGTTTTATAACCTGTCCTTGTCCTATGTATTTAGGAAAATCTTTTCTCATCAACCCTACTCAATTGCAGTAGCTCTGTAATTGGGTTTTCCTTTGCTGGGACATCACTTTGTCTCAAGGTCCTTGTATACCACCTTGTTCACATTGGTTGCTCAAGACAAATTTCTTTACTGATGAATAAATTAGAGAAGTCACTATGCCCTTATGAGAAATCGCCTCTCCGGGCAAGGCGCCTTCCCAGCACTCTGTGCTGCTGTAACTCTTTTCTTCAATTCTCCTTAATTGCATGTGTTGTCTCCATCTGAGGTGCGCTTTCAACCTTTCTCATCCTTTACAAATTGTATTCCATCCTGTACATTCTTGCTCAAATGTCATTGGTGCTCTGAAGTCTTCACTGACATTTTCAGTGTATACTGTTCAATCCTATTTCTAAACTTTTGTCACCTACAGAATTTAACATTTGATTCTATACAATCTCCGTTTATTTTTTATCTCTTCAAGATTAATGGTGCCCGGAAATCAGAATCTCTGATTCATTCACCTCCACCTATCTCAAATTTCTATCAAAACATTTAATGATTTATTGATGAGGTAATTAGAAATAATGGCTGTTAACATCTACTAAATGAACAAGGAAGGAGGGGGACCAGTAAGGACCAGAGGAATTCAGAGACTAGTAATATACACCTGATCCTGTTTGTTTAGTGCCCTGATTATAATATTAAGAGTCAAAAAATAGCCTACTACTGTGCACATAAGTGTTTAATAAATATTTATGGATTCGTGTATTAATAAATTAAGCTCAAATTTATGCTCATGCGTAATTAAGCTCCTGTTCACAACTCCAGCAACATTCACCCTAGAGCCATTCAAAAAGTGAAATCACTACTTTCATTTTCCAGTCTTTTGTTTAGGCCGTATAAATAAAGTCTCATCTAGATGAGTTGAAAAACACATGTGATCCTTGTTAACCTTGGTATCAGCCTATTACACCAAAAGCCATTAGAAGCAATAAAAAGATCTTAATAAAAATTGCTGTTGTATATATTGGCAAAACTGAAATTGTGTGAAAATATAAAGAAATAGTAGTTAAGCAAACATTGTGAGATGAGGATCAGAACACAGGATTGTCTTAGTTGTGCTTTGGATTATCGACCATAACTTAGAAATTTTAAATGAACAGTGGGTCACAATGATCAGTTATGAGTATGTGCCAGAGATAAGGTTACAGACACAAATTAAAAGTGTAGGAGACATGGGTCTAATGGGAAATCCACCAGTAACCACAGACGTTTCATTAAGTCATTTGTATTTGCTGGACTTTGGGTCATTTGCCTTTTTTCTTTTTTAAAGAAAGGTAGTAAACGCTTTGTAGCCGCATCGCTCCCAACACACCAATGTGGCTAAATTTTTCAGATTTAGTGAAAGGCAAACTGAAATAATCTTCTCCCAAATGGATCACTCCAAATCTGGGATATCTTCCTAATTGCCATCACTGTGTCCCTTGACTGTTCCAGTCCCTTGACTGGAACTCCATTCCAAGATGGAGTTATCTCAATCACATGGATGTATTGCTTACGTGTCCTTTCAATATTATTTGTACAAGTAATACACACAGAGTTAGTCTTCATCCTCTACAATTTCCACCCAGGGACTTTGGTGGGGACTTACTCCACACCCTGAAAGTTTAGTGTCTGTCCCTAGAAGGTGACATACTTGCTATTCTGACACAGGTCACATTTTTCTCCAAGCTCTCTGGCTTTTTGACTAATTCCTACTAGGCAATATTACAAATGCACCTTTAATGTTAAGCAAAATGGGAAACCTTGTGAAGTCTTTGCTTTCCCTTGATGTCATACTCTGGATGACACCATAATTCTGGATGAGCTGGGTGCAGGAAGTCTGAAAACCAACATTTCCAGACAGGAGCCTGACTTTCTCAGATTGTGCACCACAGTTGCCTGTGATGGAATAACAATCACAGTGCTTATAAATCACTTTGCAGTTTACAATCTATATTTATCTATATGCCATTGGCACCAGAATACATTAGCAAGGTCCATTTAAGTTCAGAATTCTAAAATAATAATTTATCAGAAGTGTAAATTGATTATGGAACAACTCAAGATTTTTAAACATGGGAAAAAGGGGGGGATTGTGTAAATATGCACAAGCCCACCCTATATTTGCCACATTTTTCTAAATGGTTCCTTTGCAAACACCATGGATATGATCTTTGGGATGTTCCCATCAGAACTACCTGTGTAGCCTATAAAAATATGGAATCTTGGACTCCGCATCGAATCTCTGGAGTCACATTCTGCATGCAAGTGAGAGAAGATGGGTTTCCCAAAGTGGTATATTCTTACTAAGCCCCACTAGTTCATCCTGAAGCACATATCTGATGGTGAAATTTTGGCACTTGAAAGATTTATTTTATGGAAGCAAATATTTTTTACACCTTTAAAACCTTAAGCCTGGAGCAAATGAGTTGATGCCTATTCTTTAGAAGTAGCTGATAAATAACAGGAAAGTAGACTGACTTCATTAGTATGGTAAACCATCCCCGGGCTAGATTGTACCTAATTGCTGTTTTTACCAAGGATACCTCACTGTTTGATTCTTGGTATGAAACACTTTTCCAAAAGCACATAAGCCTTAGTCAATTACATTTACTCGTTAATTTGGCCTGCCTCAGTTTTTCTCTACTTGCCTTTTTTTTTAATAGCAGCTTCTCATTGAACTTGAAACAAGCACCCCCCCAAACTCTTATGTGTGCAGTCTTTTGAAGGAGTCACATTATTTGGTGTTAATTTACTTCATTTACTTCATTAAATGACTCAGGGCTTTCAAATAATTTTGGTAAGTGCTTTTTCCTCCTAAATTCTGGTATCACTCAGGGTAGATGAATCTGACTGTGCTTGTCCATTTCAAGTCACATAGATAATTATTTTCACCGTGAAAGTTAGTACAGATCATAATTGTACAGGTTGATTTTCATCAGGGATTGGAATTCATATGCACACACAATGCTAACTGCTGGTTAAACTCAAAATAAATTTTGAGGGGCGCCTGGGTGGCTTAGTCGGTTAAGCGTCTGACTTTTGCTTAGGTCATGATCTCGCGGTTCGTGGGTTCGAGCCCCGCGTTGGGCTCTGTGCTGACTGCCAGCTCAGAGCCTGGAGCCTGTTTCAGTCTGTGACTCCCTCTCTCTCTCTGACCCTCCCCTGCTCATGCTGTCTCTCTCTCTTAGAAATAAATTTTAAAAAAAAAGTTAAAAAAATTTTAAAAAAATATTTTTTGAGCCGTTTAGTCCTTAGAACAGAAGATCTAAAAATGTATAAACAAATATCTCACCCAGAATGGTGAATTCTATTAGTAGGCCTGCTTTCGGCACAAGACACTGATGTCTTACTGAACAATTGAGGCCACAGGAAACCACCTTCCACCTCATATTCCCTATCTACACACACACAGACACACACAGACATACACACACATACACACACACACACCACTTTCAATATAAGTGTTTCAGACAGTCCTTCAGGCTGTTTTAATAATCAGTTTATAAATGGCCTCTGATTCCAAAGAAAAGAATTATTCCATCTTCTCTCTTCCTGACTGACACCTCCTTTATCAATGCACATTATTTTTTCTAGTTTTCCTCATGATGATGCCTAATCTTCCTCACCAAAAACAACTGTATCTAGTACTCTCAGATTTCTCTCACTTCCTTGTGCCATGTTTTCTTCTCTGTTTAATCCTGTTTCAGACCACTTGACCTATGTTCTCATAGTTCTCCAGAGACTTCTTTCCTTCTCACTCAGAAAAGGGCTCACTCATAGTCCCAGTGTCCACCTGTCCTCTGCCTACCCTACAGGTACTAGGCTGTTGGTGCATTTTCCATCAAATTTTGTTTCTCTGTTCTTTTTTTTTTTTTTTTTTTCTGAAGTGTAAAATAAAAGAGCAAAGAGCAAAGGCAAGTGATGTTTCTTCCAGATGTAGAACAGGGCCAAGGCTGGTCTGAGTACACTACAGTTTCTATATAACTCTCTGTGCTTCTGGGGGAACAGGGGAGGGGTGGGGGAATCTGGGGATAGGAGACAAGGTATATGTACCTCTTCCACTTTTTCAGTTTTGTGAAGTATTTTTGAAGCATTTTTAATTTAAGAATAAGATTAATTTAAGATTAAGTCAAAATGCAAACTCAAATGCTATTTTCTTTAGCTGAGTTACATCTTGCAAATATTCTGCTGTTCCTCTCAAATTAGGTAATAAAGTTTATTTTTCCTGTCCCCTCCCAATCAGGGTTTTTATATTTGTAGTTCACTTAACATAAGAAGTCAGAATATAAGGATAAAATACTATGTAAAATAGTCTCTCTGATTAATAGCAGCTAGTGTCTAGTGAGACTAACACCTCTGGAGCTAAGGAACTTCCAGTAAATGACATTTGTAATGAGACCTTTTATATCTGATTCCTATATCTGTCTCTTAATAATTAAAACCTGTAAGCATCAGATGTAAAGTTGATTAATGTAGACTTCTTATATTACTGTTATATTTAGAAACGAATGTTATATTTGTAATAATAGTGTAAGGTAAGTGCAGCCTGAACACCACACACTTGGTCATCAGCAGTTCAGCCCCTCCTACTATGGACTCTCTCATTAAGAGTCAGACCAAATCCAGAGCTCCTGGGTGGCTCCACTGGTTAAGCCACCAACTCTTGTTTTTGCCTCAGGTCATGATCTCCTGGTTCCTGAGAGCCAGCGCCCGCTCTCTCTCTCTCTCTCTCTCTCAAAATAAATAAATAAACTTTTCTTAAAAAGTCAGACCAAACCCAACTGATCCCATAAGGGAACTGGACCATGATAGATAACGTTATGTTAGTGGATCTTTTTCAGATCATAGTGGGCAAACACCCTCCATGTCACTCCTCATGATAGAAACCACTAACAGGATTCCTCTCTATCCTTTGACTTGTAAGGAAAGGATTCCACCTTCTGAGGGCAACAGACCACCCATTCCCAGCTGCCTGTGTGAATGCTAATCTCCCTACAGTAAGGGAAATCATGAACTTCCAATAACACTCTTTGGCCAGGAACCCCCGTTTATCATCTCTACTGCTTTTGGCAGCACAAGAGGTGACATGGAAGTTAGCTTTGTTTCATTCATATACAAGGTCTATGACACACTGTGAAAAGTTGCTTCATCTAAAGGGAAAGAAGCTATTTAATTTTATGTCTGCATCTGAAAAATTAGTTTGACGTGAAAGTGAAGTAAAGCAAAGCTGTTCATTCTTTTTTTAAAAAAAAATTTATTTATTCTTTTTTTTTTTTTTTTGAAAGAAGGAGTGAGAGGGAGAGGAGCAAAGACAGAAGGGGAGAGAGTCCTGAAGCAGGCCTCAACCTCAAGAACTGTGAGATTATGACTTGGGCCAAAATTAGAAGTTGGATGCTTAACCTACTGAGCCACTCAGGTATCCCCTCATCGTCTTTTTTTTTTTTTTTTTAATTTAGTCAAAAACCAAAGTACATTAACGATGCTACGAAATAATAGACAATATGCATTGGTTTCTGCCCCCAGTTCCTGACACACAACTCCTAAAACTTTTGTAATTTCCTAAGTGATAAGAACAGTAGGCACATCTTTTGTTCTAATATTGGTCTTTGACCTCCTTCCTGACACAAAGCTCCTGAAAAACTTGCAGTTTCCTAGAGTATAACAATGTCTTCTGTTCTGGTTAGGCAATTTTGGGTGAGTTCCTGGATGGCTCCTGAATGAGAGCTAATATGGGAAAGAACAAGCCATCATGAGGAGCTGGGAATTTTCAGCTTGCCCCCATTCTCTTCAGAAGGGAGAAGGTCTGAAAATGATTGATCATGCCTCCATAAAATCCCCAAAGTAGGAAGTCTGGAGGGCTGTCAGGTTGGTGTTTAGAGGGAGTTGTGGCGACAGTGGCATGCCTGCACAGGGCATGAAAGTCCAGAACCTCTTTCCACATACCTCGCTCTACACATCTCTTCCATATGGATGTCCATTTTTACCTATGTATGCCAAGTAGAATAACCAAAAGGAAGCAGCTGATATGCTTTATATATAAACTTGTGGGACTGGCTTTATGATGAATGGAATATTTGCTTGTGGAACACGCCTATTATCCTGTCATGGTAAATAGTTAAGGGGGCTTCATCCAAGTGGCACCCTATATAACTTCACTGTTGCAAAACCAAAGGACAGTTGCAAAGCCTTCTTGCATTTGCTGTCTTAACTTCCCCTCATGGGTTTTAGAGATGTTAACAAAATATTAGATTAATTAGCATGTCAGTGGGGAAAGGCAGAGGAGAGAATTAAGACACTGGTCTTAGCAGGGTGGGAGTTTTTAAACAGTTATTAAAGAATAAGATGAATAAAGCAAATAGTGATAGAAATGAAATAAAGAGGAAAAAGAAAGAGGAGAGTCACAGGAATTCACCCCAGCAGAAGAAAATTTTTATATAGCTATTAAGAAAGGGGGTGAATAAAATGGACTTTGAAGGGTTTCATTACAGCACTACCAAAAGGTGGGTGAGCAAAAGAATCCCTGGTTGGCACTCCAACATTAAGGTGCCCTGACAGGTCGAATCTATTTCTTACAGTTCAGAAAAAAATTTACTAGCCTGAAGGTAGAGATTAAAAGTTATCAAAACCTGAAGTGCTTGGGTGGCTCAGTCAGTTAAGTGTCTGACTCTTGATTTTGGCTCAGGTCATGATCTTTCAGTCTGAGAGATGGAGCCCCGTGTCGAGCTCCATGCTGACAGTGCAAAGACTGCTTGGGATTCTCTCTCTCCCTCTTTGTCTGCACCACCCTCCCCCACCAAAAAATAAACATAAACTTTAAAAAAAAAAGTTATGGGAAACCTAACCAATAATTGCTTGTACTTGTGGCAAGTAGATTATTCAAGTTCACAGTCGACAAAAGTTTCAGGGTCCCTTGACTTGACCCCTCACAGGGATGCAAAGTCTTTTTCACAGAGTGAGTAGAATGATCAGGAGGTAGAAAAGAGACATTCCAGCACTGCCTGATACAGGAGTCCATGCACTGTGGGGCCATAATCCATTGGTGAAGTCCTGACATTGGCTACAGTTAGGCTGAGAGAACATAAAATATGAAAGGCAATAAGACTATGAAAGTTGGAATTTTCAAACAGGCTTTATGTGAAGTGGTTGTATCTCTTTTACTTGAGTGTTTTATGAGAATGGATATTATATCTTGCTGGGAAATACTCCCCCTACCTGGCATTGTAAAACCAAACCTGTTGATGAAATTCCTATAGAGGCCACAGTTGGGAACATAAGAGTTGATGGAGATACAGTAAAAGTTTGAAGAAGAATTGCTATGTTTGAACAGGGTAGATTGCCTCAATGTATTTTGGGGGATAAATATTGTCCCTGACTACAGAATGTTTCCTGTACCTAATATTGTAAAACAAAAGGCATGTAAATTCACCCTTCAAGCAATATTAACTGGATGTGCTAAATGGGAACCAGTAACATTGCCTGAGCCCACACAGTGTGTGATAGAAGCTGGAGTTATGGTAGGGACAAATTCTCTGTTTCACAGCCCAATGTACAGCCTGCATTGGGGCATATGGCAAAAGCCTGTGGCCAACTCCCAGCAATGACTCCTGAAACTTTGGTTTAGAGAATTTCCATTTGAAGGGCATTCACTACCTTGCTATCAGACATTAGTTGAAGTTACCCTGATGAATGAAGGATCTTAAAACTTAAAATATCTGGGGCACCTGAGTGGCTTAGTCAGTTGAGCATCTGACTCTTGATTTTGGCTCAGCTCGTGATCCCAGAATCATGGGATCGAGCCCTCCCCAAGCTCCATGCTGAGCATGGAACCTGCTTAAAATTCTCTCTCTCTCTCTCTCTCTCTCTCTCTCTGCCTCTTCCCCTCTCCCCCACTTGCTCTCTCTCTCTCTCAAAAAAAAAATCAAAACAAACCAAAACACTAAAATATCCACAATGTTTAGAGTGATGTCAGCAAAACGTTGTAATGGGGACAGCAATGCACAGAAGATTTTCATAATAAAATGGAAATGGTTTATACAGGTTCATGCTGTCTGGGAAATGCAAAAAGGAGATACTCAAGAGCAGGGTGTCTCTTTCTCCCAAGAACTGACTCTGGAGCTGTGTGGGGAACTACTGGATATTATTGTTACTTTGAAAATGACCTACAAACAGCTCTCAACTGACCAACACAGGATTACTTGGTTTGTGGATGGCAGTTTTATGGTGAATGGACAACATGCTGTTTGGAAGGTCACCACTCTGACTGAAGAAGGTGAAAACAAACCAGCTCAGTTGGCTGCATTGTACGCTGTTTTTTAGCAGTGATGGGAGAATGCAGTAAAAAGAGCCCCAGTGTTTGGGGTTTTATTGATGATGGGGCAGTGGCCAATGGCCTGGTCACATGCACTGGCAGAAAAGCATTGGAAACCAGGCCTACTAAAGGGATGTTCACATGGGGCAGAGCCCTATGGATATCACTGTGGGTCTTTGAGGGGTACATTAAAGTAGGACATCACTATCCTCCTCCCAAGACTCCCCTTCCAGGTTTAGAAGATGATTGAAATCAACAAGCAGATATCCCTGCATACACAGCTAAGGTGGCCACCTGGGTCCATGAAATGAATGGACATGTGAGTATTGTCGCAGTGCAGAGATGGGCTCCATTTGCACATAGTCTCTTTGCACCCTCTGAGGCACAAGGTGCCAGTAAGAACTGTTCTGTTCCCCTTCAAAAGAGACAGTCACTGCAGATGGCTATGTGGAAAATTCCCTGGCAGGGTGGGGGTAGGGCGCATGGAAGGAGAGGCCCTGATGGTAGCTGGCAAGTAAGATTGATGCTGGTGGGCCCTGGGGATGGCAAACATGTCCTAACAGGATAGACATTGACTTTAGCTAGACTGGACCTTGCTTATCTGGTGGTAGATGCTAATGCTCAGAATCCTATAAAAGAAACTGAACGGAAGATATTGCACCAATTTGGATGACTGACCATCATTTCTTTAAACCAAAGGACATAGTTTACAGCTTATAGTATCCAGCAAAGGGCAGAGAGATATCCTTCTCAGAGGACTAGTTTTCCAGAGAACTGGAACAGGTAATTGAAACATTGTCTAGTAGGGAGGAGATAAAAGCATGAAGGGCTAGCTTACACACCTTTATGAGTATGCCAAAAAAAAAAAAAAAAGACTCAAAAAGTGTCCCCAGTGGATGGATTCCTGTTTCTCTAATGGATCTGGGGAGGAGAAGGTGGAAAAATGCTGGTGTACTTTCTTTACCACATCCCCTCAGTTTTTTTCCCCGACTTGATGCAGTGGGAACAGGACCAGGGCTACAACTCCAAGAGCTGGGACATTGATGCTTCCTAGGCAAGAAATTACAACTCTTCTTTAAACCTTTGATCAGAATGCCTAAGGGCCTGATGGAGCAAGGCACGCCTTCATCCTATTTGACAAAATTGGGGCTAACAACGGTGAAGGCAGCCACATTGCCTGGCGGTAAAGACAGCTCACTAGTTCTGCACCTGAGCAACCTCACTGTGTGAACAGGAGAGGGCCGAGGGGGAAGCACTTACCCTACACACAAAGGCAAACCTGAAGGCCTTTTCAAAGGTAGAAGAGTTTGGTTATAAATGGAGAGAAGGAGGAAAGGTAGCCAAGGGTAAAGTAATGAATAAGTAAAGTTCTTTAATAAGAGAAATCCAATATCACATTAACACCTCAGAAGAGGCTTTGAATAAGAGATGATATTCTCTCAGCTCAATTATATCAGTTGCCTGAAAGGGTAAAGCCATTTGTTTGCCTAGACCACTCCTGCTTTAGGAATCTGACAAGATGGAAAGGGAGCCTACAGATCTGAGTGGCTAGGCCCTGGGAGACATTTTTCATGTGGTATGATGATGGATTGGAATGATTATTGATGATTACACAACATTCTCGTAATGTGCCAATATCTTTTGAGTTAGTTATCATTTTGCTATAAAGAGCCTGTGGCCAGAGACTACACGGTGGGCTGTGAGAGAAGAAAGAGAAAACACATATTGTTCTCTGCCCTCCATTTCTGGCACAGAGCCCCTAAGCCCTTGTAATTTCCTAAGTGATAAGAATACTTGGAGCATCTCTCGTTCTAATATTAGCCTTTAGCCTCTGGCTCTAACACAGAGCTCCTGAAACCCTAGATAGTGTCAGGATTGGGTGGAGCTGTAGGACACCCAGCTGGTGTCACAGAATATCACTTGGTGTGGGGGAAAATCTCCACACATTTGGTGACCAGAAGTGTCAGCTCTTGTTTTGTGAGAGTAGGAAAGGAGGCTCACTGGGAAGCAACACACAGGAGGGAAGAACCCGGGTTTCCCCTGCACCGCTGGGAAACTGAGTTTCCCATTTTTAGATGCCATGTCCCAAAGAGGAGTTAAATATTTATTGAATTGAACAGAATGTACTCGGGACCAGACAGATGACTTGCAGCATTTCCATTCCTACTCAAACAGCAGTCTCTCCGTGCGAACCAGGAAACCTCCTCTCTACGTTTTCAATCATTCCCCTTCATAAGGACAAAGTAATCTCGAATTAAAGTGAAGTTTATTTATATTCATACAGAAGTGATATGCAGTTCTCCCCTCCCCCCCCCAAAAAAAGACTAGTTCTGTATGATTGCAGTAGCATCTAATCAGTTACAATTTGTGTGCTTTCTTATTTCTTTTTTCCCCCCAGAATGCTATCTACATTTACATGATCAGCATGATACATAGAAAAAATACGTGTTAATGTGAACTCCATCTGAATCATATCAAGTGTTAAAAGTTTTATGAAGCTGATTCACCAGGTGGGAGTGCTTGATTTTTTTCCCCTTGCAAAACTTGTAAAAACATTTTGGAATTTAGGAGCTTGTAAGAAGCTTAATTAAAGTCAAGCAGAAGAAAAATCTTTAGAGGAGTTATCTTAAGATACCTAAATTTTAGTAAGTCATTCTCCCAAATAATTATGGGTGCTGAAGGAATTTTCGAGCTTTCTAATGTATGCTTGGTGTCTTTAATTCTTTTTTTTTTTCCTCCCCTTTCTGTCTGATTCCAGGATTTAAGTTGTTTTTGAAGTCGGGAAGTAAATTGTTAGATTTACTTGCTCTCCCACTTTCAGTTTTCTGAACTAACACTTCAAATCAAGATTCTATCTCATGGAATAGTAATATTCTGTCTGTGAGACAGACATTGCAAACTGTCCCCACTATCTATTTTCCCTTTTTCTTTTTCCCTTTCCCTTTGGCAATAGTATCTAATGGACACATGTCCGTAAGGATTGAAAGTACATTTCTCAGCCCCTTTTTCAATGAGGTATGGCCATGTGACGAAATTCAGAACGAGGAATACAATAAAATATCTGGACTTTGTTTCTGGTCTTATGTGGTTGCTATCTTATTCTGGCCATGCAAAAGGGGAAGACACCTTAAGAAAAGTTGGAACAGAAAAACAGGAAGTCTGGATTCTTGAACTGTCAGAGAGTTCTGAGCCAAACCAATCATCTTTAGATTTATGTATGAGCAACCTAAACTTTAATCATATTTAGGACACTGCATTTTTAGATATCCTTGTCAAAGCAGTTTAGCCTTTGATCCATCTGCTACAATTTATCAGAATTCAGAGTCTTGACATTAGCAACATAAATAGATGGCTTTTGTTTTTCTGTGTTAGTTGACCCTTCTGGTTTAGGTTCTGGACCCAAGACCCATTTCTCACCACATAAGAGTCAGTCACCCACTCCTGGATGTTAGCTTTATTCTCCAGCATCCAAAGCAATTCCTGATTTCTTCAACTTTTAAAGTCTTTTTTAATTATTTGTTTCTTATTTTGATATGCTACATTACTTAATTGAAATCTCATAGACGATATATTTCACTATACTTATAACTTTAGGACAAAGGTTCTTAAACCCTTCCTTACTTAAGAGATTTGACTTTATTTTTATATGAACATCAGCTATGTTTTTACAAACATTGTGGTGATAATAGTAATCGTTCACAGCACCCATCACTACAGCAGGCTGCATTAGATGCACTGGGTTATAGTATTCTGGTCTTTTTTCAGCCTTTTAACATGGAGTGATTTTGTGAATTTCACCTGGTAAGAGCTCCTTTTTATGAGAATCTTGGGACTCATTGTCGACTGAGTTTTGCTTTGCTTAATTACTTGTTTCAATTTATATCAGATCAATAATATTTGTTGAAAGCATGAATAAATAACTAAAATAAGTTTACACGATAACCTGTATAGAAAGTTTTGCTAAGTGGTTAGGAAAAAGAAGTAGGAGTTTTCCACCATGACATGAGATGACAGGCATCTTCCAACTTTCCATTTGTCACCTAACAGCAAAATATTCCTTATGTCTTAAGATTGTAAAGATTGTATTTTGTGAGCCTAGTTTTGTGAAGTTTAAATTAAATTTTAACAAGAAAATATCAGTTAACATAACAGGAAGGCACTGCTTGAGGAAGCAGAGGAAAGCTATTAACACAGGTGTCAAAAGAGATGTTTTGGCCCTAGTGAAGAAAGGTGAATCTATCTCCTGTATTAATCTCATGCTTTTCAGAATTGAATGTTGGCATAACTTTTCAAAATTTATATATTTTTCATAAGTTATTTACCATTCAGTGTAATGGTATTGCAAGAAAGGACACTAATATTTTGCTCAGCTTCCTAGAAAGTATATTCTGCTTGCTTTTTTCTTTAATTTACATGAAAAGGTTATTCTGATTTCAGTGTTTACTTGCATCCCAATTTTTAGCATCTTATTCTTTTGAGATAGGTTTAGTGACATTAACTTTCTTTACACTCGTTAACATTTGAAAGGTTATCTGATGCCCCTTGAACTCGAAACCTTCCATGTATATTTCATAAAGACAAGGATATTTTCTTAACTATAAAACTACACAAACTTAAACTTCCAAAACAAGAAAGTTGACATTAGTGCAATCCTACTATCTGACTTAAGATTTTATTCAAATTTTTCCAATTGTCACAAAAATGTTTTTTTATAAAAGAAAAATAAATCTGGTCCAGGATCCAGTCCAATATCACACATTAGATTTAAATGTTCAATCTTTAGTCTCCTTTAATGCAGAGCAGTTCCACAGATTTTCTTTGACTGCCATGACCTGAACAGATTTGAATAATACGGAGCAATTATTTTGTAAGTGTTCCGCAGCTTGAGCAAGTCTGACTTTCTTCATAATTAGATAGAGCTATGCTTATTTGGACAGTAACACAGAAGTGATATGTATTTCTTTCTGCACCCTAGAAAGAAAGCTCTTATATAGGTTTGCCCTGTTATCCAAGATGTTATTTCTGAGCACTTGCTAAGGTGGTGTTTGCCACATTTCTCCACTATAAAGTTGCTATTCTTCCCTTTGCAAATAATCACTATTTATTTATTATTTGTTATTTATTTTATTATTATTGTTGTTGTTATTATTTGTACAGAAGAGCTTTTCTTTCTCCTCATATTTTCATTTATACCAGTATGAAGTTACAGATTTTCATTTTCTTTTTTTTAATGTTTATTTATTTACTTTAAGAGAAAGAAAGCATGTGAGAGTGGGGGTAGAAGCAGAGAGGGAAAGAGAGAGAATTTGCACTGTCAGCACAGAGCCCAACGTGGGGCTCCATCTCATGAACCACGAGATCATTACCTGAACCAAAATCAAGAGTCAGTTGCTTAAACAACTGAGCCACCGAGGTACCACGAGATTTTTATTTTCTTTAATGAGTTATTCTATTGTTATCACTATTTGGGAATTCAAATGGTCCCAGTTTTGGCTGGTAGAATCCCCGTCAAGCAGGCCCTTGGGCCTTTTTGATGCCCTCATTGTGTTTTGAGTACATCTTTATATTCCAGGATTTCCAGGCCCATCTTATCCTTTTCCTGTGCCAACATGGAATCAGCCATTTCTCCAACTAGTCTTGGTTTCCTGTAGTGGAGAATGTTTCAGAAACCAAGATGTGAGTGGTAGGTGCGCTTGTTGTTACTGGAGAAACATTGACTCCAGGCTCTTTCATCAGAGAGCTAACAGGTCTATGCTCTTCTTTCTCTCATTCTCTCTCTCTCTCTCTCTCTCTCTCTCTCTCTGACTCTTGTATATCTATGTATATCTATTATTCTACTTTATCTTTGTATCTATCTATGCCATGAGTATATCCAGCCAATTCCAACCCAACATTAGAGACTTTATTCTAGCCTTCCTTCCCTCTTTCCATATTTATCTCTCTTGTCCCTTGAGAGTGAAATCTAGCTCCCATTATCTTCAATATATTTACTTGTTTACTTAATTCGTGAGTGTACTAAAAGTAGATTCAAAATTGCCAACTTTCCTCAGAGACTGCAAAATCAAACCTCCTGACTGGAGTTCAATGTTTGCTTATAATTCTTTCTGTCTTTAGCCTAAGAATGTATAATCAACACGTTTTGCCCCTATTACTTGGCTCAGTTTGTTTGTTTTCCTACCTCATCATTGTTATATTATTCTTTTTAAATTGAGTTCGATTTACTCTTTTCTGTTAGTATTTAATATTAGAAGTTTCCCTAAACATTTGTTGATAGATTATTGCTGGTGGTGGTTGTAGTCAGTATGTAAAGCATTAAAACGGTTTCAAGAGCCGTTATACTGTTAGGTGTATTCAGAAAAGTGTTCCTCCACTCCTGATTTTCTCCTATTCTTATTCTCAATTCCCTTGCCGTCTGTTTTCACTCCCCATTGCTTCTGCCACATTTCAAGCCATCTGGTAGAATTTTATACATTGCCTCCATTCTTACACAAAATTTGTTACTATAGGTTTTTTTCACCATTGCTCTTTTCTACTTAATATATCCTGAGAGCCATTCCATATACATTCCTATGTAGTTCCCTTATTTTGTTTTACATTTACATAGCATTTCTTTCTATTATAGTGTATTCAATCATTCTTCTGTACATTAGTATTTAGGTTGTTCCCCAGATTTCGTGATTCTAAATAATGCTACGATAAATAACAGTCTCCATATATTTTTGAATTGTTGAATGTGGTACATCAGGACAAATTCCTAGAAGTTAAATTGCTGAGTTAAGAAAGAAAATGTATGTATCATGTGTTACGTATCGCCAAATTCCTCTCCATAAAGCTTATAGCAATTTTCTTTCCACCAGTAATGAGCAGGTCTACTTCTCCATAGCTCTCAGCCAATGGACTGTGTTGTCAAATTCTTAACATTTTGTCAATCTGATAGGGAACAATTATATCACTGGGTAGTTGTATTCTCATAGACTTAAAGACTACTTTTATATTTTGTAACTTGTTCATGTTACTTTATCTGCTTTTGTATCAAGTTTAATCTATTTTATTTATCTCCAGCTTTAAGAGTTCTTTGTGTATTCTGGAAGGCATCTCAATATTTGCATATATGATGCAACTATTTTCTTTCTGTCATTCATCTTTCAGTTTTTCTTTGTTTAGATTATTTTTCTTTTGTTTGGTTTTTACAATGCAAATGTAGGGGTTTTTTTGGTAGATGAGTGTATTTTTATTGCATTTGAATTTTCACTCATAGTTAGAAAAGCTTTCCTTGCACTCAGGTTACACAGGAATTCATCCTTTTTAAATACTTGGATGGTGATTTAATTTTTATGTTTAAATAGCTGAATTATTTGGAGTTTATTTTTTGGCATATTGTGTGGTCTGGGTCTAATTTAATATTTTTTCTAAAAGCTACTCAAGTGTCCCGTCATCATTTATTAAACAGCTCATCTTTTCCCGCAGTGGTTTTAGATGCCACATTAATCCCTGCAAAATTTCAGTCACCCCAAAATGTCCCTATGTGGTTATATCTATTTCTGAACTTTTTAAAATATTTTTGAATTTCACTAAACTGGGTCTCCACTTGCATCATCATGACACTGTTTCAATTGTGGCGATTTCACACTATGTTTTAATGTCTACTGGGACCAGTGTGCCCTCTTAGCTTTTCTTTTTTTCTTTAAGTTCTTTTTAAGTTTATTTATTCATTTCAAGAGAAACAGAGAGAATGAGTGGGGGGTGGGCAGAGAGAGAGAGAGAAAGAGAGAGAGAGAATCCCAACCAGGCTCCGTGCTGTCAGCAGAGAGCCCGATGTGGCACCCAAACTCACAAAATGTGAGATTTTGACCTGAGTGGAAAATAAGAGTCTGAACCTAACTAACAGAGCCACCCAGGCACCCCTCACAGCTTTTCTTTTCAATATTTTTCTAGCTACCCTTGAATGTTTATTTTCCCTATGAACCTTAGCATCAACTATGACTACCTAAGAAGTTAGTTGTTTTGCTTTTTATTTTTTAATTGTTTTTTAAATGTTTATTTATTTATTTTGAGAGACAGATAGAGGGAGAGAGAGAGAGAGAGAGAGAGAGAGAGAGAGAGAGAATCCCAAGCAGGCTCCATGGTGTCAGCACAGAGCCAGATGTGGGGCTTGAACCTATGAACTGTGAGATCATGACCTGAGCTGACATCAAGAGTTGGATGGCTTGGGGTGCCTGGGTGGCCGAGTCAGTTGAGCGTCCGACTTCTGCTCAGGCATGATCTTGCGATTCGTGGGTTCAAGCCCCCCGTCGGGCTCTGTGCTTACAGCTAGCTCAGGGCCTGGAGCCTGTCTTCAGATTCTGTGTCTCCCTCTCTCTGACCCTCCCTTGCTCACACTGTCTCTATCAAAAATAAATAAAAAACACAAAAAGAAAAAAAAGAGTTGGATGCTTAACTGATTGAGCCATACAGGCACTCCACTTTGTTTTGTTTTGCTTTGTTTTTCAATTAGAAATGTCTTAAATTCATAAATTAACTTAGGGCATATGACACCTTTATGCTGTTGAGTCATTTAGTGCAGAATAAGGGCTATCTTTCAAGTTAATTTTGTATCTTTTTAGAACATACTAGTTTTTATTTTTCTCATTAAATGGTCTCCAAATTTTCCTGTCCCTTTCATTTTATCTTCTTCATTAGAAGCATTGTCTTAAGACTAACTTACTGAATCCCAAAGAAGTTTTAAGATCTTTCCTTATGGTCAGAGGTCTGATTTACTATGGCTTTTTAGTATTTCACACTTGGGGTTGCCTTCTTTCTGGAAAAGATTTTTTTTTTCACTGTTACTTTCTCACTCTTACACAGCATACGCATACCACCTTAGCAACCAAACCGCCATAAAGGTCTGCAACAGGTGCTCAAGAGTAAGCTCTGTTGGAAATTGATTTTTTTAACTGAAATAATTTGAAGTCTCATGTTTTTATGTCTTCTGATGTTGCGGAAGGCACTTCTGTGATTTTATTTGTTCTTCTTGATGGTGTATTTGTAGGAGGCATGGAAAAGTTTTGGGTTCTGACTTTGACATAACTTATCCATTCACAACAAAAGTCACTTCCCATTGTCAGGTTAGACAGGACTAACATACAGTCCTTACAAAAGAATATTTGTTACAAAAATCCTCCCATAATTAAATAATTCAATCCAGCTCAATCTTATTCCTCCAGACAAATTTAGAATCTTCTTTTCATCAGTCAATGATTTGTAACATATTGTGCTCTCTGTCACAGGGAAGGGAGGGAGATTCGTAACCAATATTTGTTGTCTAATTTAGGTTTAGATGAGTTAACCCCAAGTTCATAGTGTAAATATTTATTTCTATCCTCCAAATCTGTGGTTTTAATTTATGTTCTGTAGAGTCTTAGTGGTTCCATGGAGAAGGAAGAGTGGACATGTGGGCACGTTATACTATCATCTCATCAAAGCAGGTCAACGTTTAATGTGTCTTTCTTTGGAGCTTGTTATAAATGATCATAAGAAAATATGGTTCAAAGCTTAAAAAGTACAAATAAAAAGAAAAAAAAACATACCTCAAAATGAATTTGTCCTTTTTTTTTTTTGCCCTTCTAAAGATGCATTGCTTTATGTTTGTATATAGTTTCGTAGTAAATGAACTCCAATCCCACTTGAAAGTGTTCAGTAGAAATAGGATATGTGGATAAAAATTATATCTAATTAGCATGTCTCTATTCTGACTCTAGTCCTTATAACTGAATGCTATTGTTTTAGTTATATTTTGCTGAAAAGGATACAACTCTAAAACATGGTATGTTAAAATAAGAACCTTTTAACTCTTACAGTTCTGTGAGTTGATGGCGTTCACCTTGGCAGTTTTCTGCTGTCCTACTTGGAATAACGCTGCGGCCTTCAGATGTCAGCTGAGGATGAAGTCACCTGGACAGCTGCCTGGCATGCTAAATGGCTGGGCCTCTCTCCATCTCAACGTTGTCTCAAGGACTCTTCCCATGCGGTCTTTTCACGCAGTCTCTTAATCAAAATAGCCAGACTCCTTACGCGCCCACCTAGGACTCCCAAAAGTGCAAAAGTGAAAGCTGTCAGGCTTTGTCAGGGCCTGGCCCAGAACTGATACAGTGTTACTTCTTCCATATTCTATTAGTTACAGACCCAGCCTAGACTCAAGAGGTGGAGACAATAAAAAGGCATAAATACCAGGAAGTATGGTTTATTGAGGCCTCTCTCCTTGTGCTCAAGAAGTATAGCTGTACTCAGAACTAAACTGGGAACAAATGATTTCTCTTCAGTTTTCCTATTTTTACAAATGAGCCAATCTTGGGGCACCTGGGTGGCTCAGTCGGTTAAGCGTCCGACTTCAGCTCAAGTCACGATCTCACGGTTCATAGGTTCAAGCCCTGCATCGGGCTCTGTGCTGAGCCGGGAGCCTGCTTCAGATTCTGTGCCTCCCTCTCTCTCTGCCCTCCCCCGCTCATGCTCTGTCTCTGTCTCAAAAAGAAATTAAAAAAATTAAACAAATAAGCCTATCTTTTGAAGGATTTTACACTTCTCTAAGTGTGTCACAGTTTGCCATGTGCTTCTACTCTCTGATTTCTTACTTCCTAATTTATAGTTGTTCAGATTACCGGGACTAACTACCAAACCATGAACATTTACTAGGCAAGTTTTTTTTTCCTTCTGCAAAATGTCTCTTAATATGAAGCATGCATGCCCCAAATATTGCATATTCCTGAATTTCTTTTCGCTGGTATGAATAGAAATAATATGAATCAAAAGGCTTGTTGGCTGGAGATCTGGTTGTTATTGCATGCCTGCCCTGTATAGTAAGTGATAAAACATACTTGTACTGAGATGAGGTCTATAGTGAAATCCTTGTGTCCCACGTTCCTTTTAAGCCCAGTGGGAAACTGGACCCAGACAAGATACTGCTTTCTCAGTCATTTCATTTCTCCTACACAGTGGCACAAAAACCATATTTGTGTTCTGAATGCTCCAGTCCTGGGCAACGTGGTGTGGAAGTCCTGGGATGAGATCCTTCCTTGGCTCACAAGTCTATCACTGAACGCTCTACTCTTGATGATGCTTCCCTTCTTATTCTCAATCATTATTAGCATGAGTGTAGTATTGAATAAGGCTCGAACTTCCACCGTCACATTCTATGCCTGAGCAACCTCTGTTAAGTTTCATTTCCTGATGATTAGTTAATTAATGTACCAAAAAACTTCAAAAGAATAATCAGCTTAGATTTTAGTTGACAGCTTTTCCCAAACTTATTCTTGTAATCAACTATGATATTTAAAAGATACTTCTTGAACAGTTAATTTTACATGTCATTTTCAATCTCAAAATGCCGTCCATAGATTAAGAAGGTAGGTGTAACTTCCAACTAGATCACATCTGATGACTAAACGTTCAGTAGGCACCCTAGTAAATCTTGATCTGTGGCCTGTGGCTCTTTTCAACTCCATCAATGGGGTGCCTACCAGGAACTGAACTAGTAAATTCTCTACTGAACTTATCTCAGTAGGATTGTTCTATATTGAATGTTTCACAGTAGCCTATCATCCTGTGTGTGGGTGTGTGTCTATTTCAGTAGTTAGGAACCTATGGTATTTAATAGTATAAAAAATAATTGTGAAATTATGCTATCTTGGACTATAATGTACATGTGGGTTTTCTTCCTAATAACATTTCTATGAGTAGAAACAAGAGAAAACAGATAAACTATCTTTTAACTAGAAGGAAAAAACATAGTTACCTGGCTTATTCTTCTCCTACATTTCAGTACAAGATCATAGTTAATCTGCCACAGGCCCATGTAAGCCTTCTCAATCCTTTTTTAGCAAAGGCAAATGTGAGCAGGGCAGAAACGAGACTTAACAATTCATAGGGGTTAGTAGGTGCATATGACATGTTTCATTATTTAAAATATATTTGTTAACAACTTGGAGGATCCATTTACATAGCCGTGTAACAAGTCAGGGAGAAGTATTCTAGTAACTTTAGCTAGGTACCAACTGCTACTAGGCAAAACCTTGTGTGTAATATTTACCAGTGTCTAAAATTTGTTACTTAGGAGGAAAACACCAAAGTTAGTCTAGAGAGCCTAGTTAGATTATGCAACCTATCAGTCAGTATACACACAGACATAGAGCTATAAAGGTAGCTTCTCTATAATTTTTAACTATATTCATCTTGGACCTTATTTATATAACCTTTTGGAGAAATTTTTCTTCTTTGTAAGCTGATTTGATTTTCAAAGCTTCCCTGAGAGATTTCTCCTGTGCTTTGACTCTGACTAGGCTTCCTGACCACCTCAATTGATCATAAAGGAGGGAATTCTCTTTTTGCGTCAGCAAAATCCTGTTTCTCTCCATCTTTTCTCTGGTTAACTTTTTCCCTGTTAGCTCAACTCAAATTCTTTGTTTTCATTGTTAAAAGAAGAAGGAAAGGAAGCACATGAAGATGGAATGAAAATTATTACTAACCTATATTAGTTATAATCTTGGAATGCTTCAGATTCAAGCATCAAACTAATTTATTCTGTAATCTGCAGATGAGTAAGAGTGAAAAAAAATACTTGCATGAGTAACCACAATTAAAAGAGAAAATAAGTAAGTGCCAAAGTCTTATAACAATATAGCCAGTTCTCAATTGGTTAAGTGTCTGACTCTTAGTTTTGGCTCAGGTTATGATCTCACAATTGGGGAGTACAGGCCCTGCGTTGGACTCTGAGCGGTCAGTGTGGAACTGACTTGGAATTCTCTCTGTCTCCCCCTCGAAATAAATAAATAAATAAATAAATGTAAAAAATACAATGCAGCCAATTTTTTTTATAGCATCTTGTATATGCTCAGCACAGACTCCATGGGCTTCATTTTTTTTTTAAGCCATTCAATTACTCAAACCACTTTCAGAATTTGAGTGTCAGAATTTTGGTGCCATTGGGGCGCCTGGGTGGCTTAGTCGGTTAAGCGTCCGACTTTCGCTCGGGTCATGATCTCACGGTTCGTGGGTTCGAGCCCCGCGTCGGGCTCTGTGCTGACTGCCTGCTCAGAGCCTGGAGCCTGTTTCAGAGTCTGTGACTCCCTCTCTCTCTGACCCTCCCCTGCTCACACTGTCTCTCTCTCTCTCCTAGAAATAAATAAAGATATTAAAAAAAAAAAAAAAAGAATTTTGGTGCCATTGTTATTGCTCTTTTCTGTGATAATGGTTCTTGCTTTGCTCAATATTGTCACTTGAGGTACAACCAACCAACAAAAAACAAACAATACAGATGATTTCCGTTAGGAAAAGTAGCAAATACAGAGTGAAATGTTGAAAACAGGAAAGGCAGGGGTTAACTCATGGAACAGAACAAAAGCTGTCAGGGGACTGAGTCCAAATGCTGGTGTAGGGTATCCGCTTTTAAGGGGAAAATAAGATTTCATCATCTGAAACAAGAAGAGAAAGAAAATAGAGAATCAATAGCTATGAAAGTAGGAAACTGATTTGGTTCAAGTCCCATATACTTAATTTTCTTGGAAGAATTGGAGGTAAATTTACATGCTGAGAGGGGCTAGAGTACTACCTATTATGTAGTAGAACATTAACTATATTTAGTATGAGCAGCCGCACCCCCATGGCACAGGTATTCTAACACAGGAAAGCGCACTTTCCAGCAATGTGTACCTTCCAATTAAAGGATTAGAAGACCTCTTGAACTTGAAGGTATTCCAAATTCTCCACAACCTGACAATGAAGTTTTATTTTTGTCGTGCACAGAATTTGGGATACTTGAAAACCGAAACTAAAACTGATTTTCAGCAAGTGAATTAAGTATTGAAAAGCTCCATATAAATGATTCAGGCCACATTATCTTTACAGGGGGGGAGGAGGATCTTCATAGAAGAATCGTAGCTAATTTTAAGAAATTAGATAAGACTCTACCATATTTAAATTACATTTCTCTCAGAATTTTTAATCTTTGACCTATTCTATTATTTAGTATTAGAATCCTAGGTCTAAGAAGGTTTGTTATGTTTTTTTTTTTCTATTGTAAAATGTATTCTAGAATGAGATTCACTTGAAAACTGAGTTAGAAATTTGAAATGCTTCATTCTGAGTCACTAACAAATAATAACCGGCATCTACAATTCATTAAATGGAATTTTCCACCAAACAAAATTCTGACTTTTGTGTAAGTCTTTCTTTGACTTTGTCACTAATGCAGTCTCTACATCACCTTGGGTGCTTACAAATCCCTGAGTGGCTCTCTATACTTTCCTCGGACCCTAAAGTGGGTACATGACACAACTATTCCTGGGCAGAGCTGACCCAGCCAGTGTGGGAGTAGGTTTGATAACATATTCCTTCAAGGACTAGATTCCAAATATATATTTCTAGGACCTTTCTGATTTTCATCATAGCAGCCAATTTACATGCTTATATTAATTTGTGAGAGTTTTGATCTGTGCACTATCAGTCTTTATCTGGATTCTATTTGGTTATGTTTTTATTTAATACGCTAGATAATTTGAGGTGAACATCATATATAACTGGCATTTTCCTTACATTGACAGTTGCTTTACTTACATGACTGGTTATTTTGGCATTGGATAGAAGCAAAATGTCTCTAGTGAGGCCGAGATAATTTGTGATAGCATTGTGTCAAGCGAAATCTTATTTAACTTGTGTGTCAAGCGAAATCTTATTTAACTGCTTTTGCACATCTAGTGACAACAGTAGGCATTACACGGTTGTTAAAATTGAGCATTGTGCCCCATAAAGTCTCCTCATCCCTTAATTTAAAAATAACGATAGCTATTGTATACAAACAAATAAACACACACTACATGTACCAGTATTGCAAATGCTTTTGTAGTGACTTTTCTAAGTAACTAAACTACATAGAGGCCAAAAGAGTTCCCCATCCCCTGACCGGGGATAATTTAAAGAGTATACATAAAAGATGATGTTATTTATAAAAATAGAGACAAATTGGTTTTATGTTCTTTTATAGTACATTCTGGAAGAGAAAATGACTGTGTCAAACATGGTCACTGACGGTATATATTCTAAAATCTCATTATTTTAAACACCTGGCCAGTGGTGGAAGTATTTTTTTTACAGTTCAGTATCAGAATATATTACATAGACATCTATATATATATAGTATATTCTAGATACACATATACATATGCTACACACATATATGTAATATGCATACATATATGTAACATACATACACAAATACACACACACACATATATATATTCTGTGTTTCTATCTGCTCCAGGTTTCATCACAATGTTCTTACAAATAAAGAATTCTATAAGCATCTATTACTTCAGTCTTAGAGGCTCAATATCTTCAAAACATATGCTGAGGAAGAAAGACAAGTTAACAATGAGCATCTTGTATTCATTGTTTAGGATCACTTTAAAGTGAATCATTTCCTTGTCAACCTTTCTTCCTAGCACCTAAGTCGTATCTGCAAATAGCTTCTATGATAACCACTTGCTTCCATGTCCACTTGAAGAAAAATGCGTAGCATTTTCCAGTTGCTTCTAGGGAAACCCTCAAGTAGAAAACAGACATTTTTCTGTTATCAGACTGGCTCACTCCTATCTTCCTCCTAATAAAAGACCTTTTAAAGTAAACCTATTTTTGTCTGTAATCAAATACTCAAGAAGTGACCCTTTAGTCATGAATGTGTACTTCCTTCCCTTATTAGAATTCTATCTCTAAAGCCAAGAGTCCTCTGTTGACTTTTAGCTCTACAACTTCTGAAAAATGCTACTTCCATTCTGCTCTCTTGGATTGGTAGTAATGTCTCTGCCTGTGTATTCTAATATACAGTGACATGATCGCCAATGTTTCAAATGCCAGCGGAAATGCAATCCACTGCTAGAAGGAAGCACTTATGAACTGGCAAAGAATAAATGGCTGCCATTGGGAATAAGTGCTTGTCATATCAAAGCTTTGGCAAATGTGTATGCTTAGAAGACTTAGTCTAATGAATTTCATCCACACCTACCAGATGTGATATCTAGAAATTTGCCAAGTGTTTGTACAAATACATATTGCCTGGAAATTTTTAGGAATAAATGAGATTTCATTTTGAAATTGATTAAAATTTTATTTTGGTAAATGGACCTGGTTTAGAAAAAATGAAAAACATATTTATCTATGCTCATCATTGCACATTTTTGCCAAGTCATTGATATTTTAACAAGGAACACAATTAATTTGTAATATATTTTATATTGGAAGTTTCTAGTATGTCTAGAGCACAATAGTATATTAAATATAGAATAGAGAAAAAGACATATAAGTGATCATACCCAGCCATTTGTTAGCAAACATTATCTCTTTTTTTAATCGTAGAAGTTTTAGATTAACTTTTTGATTGTCTTTTGAACTTTCTTTTTCAAGACAGGGCAGAAGCTGCTCAAATTAAAATGTTCTTCCTCAATTCAAAGGCTAAATTGGTTTCTTGGATGCAGTCTAACACTATATCCAATAATTAGAAGAGGAAAGGGAAAGTAGACAGTCTTTTTAGGTATTAACACCAGAGAAATTTCATCATCCAACAAAGTACAAAATCTGTCTAGAAAAGACTTTAGTTGAATTACCTGTTGCCAACAGTTCAAAGAAATCAAAGGAGGATTAGTGTTAATGACAAAACAAACATGTTGCATTGTCTTAGGCATAAATGAGATACAGAATGTCTGTACTCACTGAAGATCAAAGGATAATTTTCAATGCAAGTACAGCATACTTTCCACAAAAGCATGAGAAACCTAAAAGAAGAAGGAGTTCAGATTTCAGTTTTTTCCTCATGAGATTCTTTAATAAAGGCAGATGAAATTCTTTCTGGAAGGTGTCATATTTAGGTGTTGAGAGGTGTAATCTTATTATTACAACTTCGCAACAGTAAAGTATCCTTTTTAGTGTACGTTCTGACTTGTTAGTATTTGAATAGAGACATTATAGGAAGAAATATTTAAACTATCAGAGTAGAGTTATAGGAAAACAATAAAGGCCTACAGACACTGTTGTAGCTAGAGACAAGGGTATTTCTCAGAACACCCTTGTTCTAAGAAAGTCAGAACAGAAATATCCTTAAGATGGTGACTTAGACCAGCACCCACCCCAAAAAAATTCAGATGTGGTATAAATTACTTGATCCTGAGTTCTTTTGGAACCTCTTTTCCATCTTTTTTAAAAAAAATAATGTTTATTTATGTTTAAGAGAGAGAGCGAGAGAGAGTAAGCAGGGCAGGGACAGAGACGGGGTTGGAGGGCCAGAGGATCTGAAGCCAGCTCCATGCTGACAGCAGAGACACTGATCTGGGGGTTGAACACACCAACTGTGAGATCATGATTTGAACCGAACGAAGTTGGAGCCTTAACCGACTAAGCCAGTGAGGTGTCCCTCTTTTCCATCTTATAGTATCACCATTTTCTCACCTGTCATGAAAATGGACTTGCCCAAATATGTTCTAGTCTCTCAACCCAAAGGACCATCTATCAAGTTGGTTTTCAGTTTTTGGAATGCACCGCTCCTCCTCCACTTCTCTTATTCTTTTGCTTCACACTTTTTTCATCATTATTATCTCATCAAAGAGACTTCCTTAATCTCAAGATAGTTTTGCCAGACTGGTTTAAATGCTCCTTGATCTTATATCCTACTTACTAAACAATATTAGTATTCTATGTTTGCTTATCGGAGCCTCCATTGGATTGTGACTTCCTCAAGGACACTAGAATTATAACCATTGTAATTCTCAAATTCTTTTGGTACTGTTGGCACGGTAAAGTTTGCTGAATGTCCTAAGATATAACTTTCCTGGAAATCTTCAATTCAGGCCCACAAGTGCATTCGTTTCCACAAAATCACCCAGGTTTGCTAAGGAGTCTCTTACAGTCTCTGAGAGGTACAGTCTGGGCATATTCAACTGTTCAATTTATCTTGTTCTTTCAAGACCCCTGGTGATGTGAAAAGGCCACAAACTATAGTCACTATCCAATCAAGGCCATCATAGATATGGTGAGAAACAGACAGCTAAACGTCTTTCATTTAACATTGTCTTGTTGCCCTCTCATTCTTTCTAATGTGTACATATTTTCTTGTTGTCCTGTGACTCTTTACAATGTGTTGAAGTATATGTAACATACATACAGAGGTGGAGGTAAAAATTGAAGGTTAATAGGTAGTTGTTGCCCTCCCACCATGAGAAATACATTAACATTCAATGTTATCCTAGCTCCCTTTGGTATTCTTTTTTATCTAAGAACCTAATGAGAAGGGAGAAAATTTTGCAAAACAAATAAAAAATTATTTTCCAAAATACAATACTGTATTATTCAATGTGTGACCACTCTGAAATGTTTAGGACAATCTTTTCCCTAGTTCTTCATGATACACGTTTTTGCTATATCACAGAATTAAGTTTCACCTCAGAGGTATTATTTGTGTCCCCAAATTACTGAACTGAATAGAGAAGCTTATTATAAAATACTTTATATTCAAGCCAATCCACTGCCATTTTAACTATTTTCAAGTTAAGAAATGAAAACCATTGTTATAGCAAATATTGTATATGGTTGAAGGAGATTATTAGATGTAAATGACATTAAAAAGAAAAGAATATGATGTTTCCATAGTGTTATGTGTTTGAACAATGTATCACAAACTAAAGTTTTAGACATAAAATAATTTTATGAATTCCACTTCATAGAACATTTACTGCTTCAGAAAGAACTAGAGCTTGAATTAACAAGGACTTGCTTTTCATGTATGTATTCAGTCACTGCATATTGTAATATACCTAAAATGTGGTACTCACTTTACTTTGACTAGTGATATAATGGTGACCAAGAGAGCCTTCTTCTTACCATTAAGTATTTTACATGATTAAATACGTGGCCAAGTATTTGTGAAAAATCTTCCCTCTTAGTTTTTACCTGATATGAATTACTACTGCTGCTCTAGAGTAAAAAAATTATATGGAAGTTGTCAAAAGAACAGGGTGGATAACGGAGAGTTAGTGAACTAATGGGGAGGCGCATGAGGCAGAACAGGACAAAGCCAGATCATACAGAACCTTGTTGAACATGGCAAGCTGTTTTGCTTATATTCAAAATACAATGGAAAACTATTGAAGGGTTTTAAAGCAGAGAAAGATACAGTCTTATCTGCATCTTAAAATGAATACTTGAGACACTACAAACAGTGCAAGCAGTGGAAGGTACAATTAGGAGGTTATTGCTGTTCAGGAGAAGCTTGGGTAAGTGAAATGGCAGGAAGATGGATGGGGTAGATGGATTTGAGATCTATATTCTAGTAATAAGTGATAGGGACTTTGATTAAATATGGGAGATTACGTAAGAAAAAGAACGAAGGTTTCTGGCAAATCAAAGTTTCTAGCTTAAAATCTGAATGAATACTGATGCCATTTTCTGATAAAGGGAAGATTGAGGAGAAACATATTAGGGAGAGGAAATCAGTTATTACTTATTGGTCATATTACATTTGAAATGCCTATGAGAAAGTCAAATGAAGGTGTCAGGTAGGACTCGACATGCCCAGCTTACAATGGAGATGTACATAGGAAACAACAACTCTTAAATATCATGTAAGGCCATGAGACAGGAGTAATATCATGTAGAGATAGAGAAGAAAAGAAGTCATAGAACAAAATATGAAAGTTCTTCAAAATATATGCCCAATCCAGCCACTACTCCCTTCCCAATATTCGTTACTATAATTATTACCTGGATTATTTCAAACCACCATCATCTCCCACCTATTTTGACTATTGCTTTCTAAAATCTATTTTTAACATAGAAGTGAGATGATCCTGGGGAAAATTAAATCATGTGGCTTAAACACTCCTCAGATTTAAAAAAAGGGGTGGGGGAATCTGGGGCATCTGGGTGGCTTAGTCAGGTAAGCCACTAAATTCAATTTTTGACTCTTAGTTTCAGCTCAGGTCATGATCTGATAGTTTGTGGGATCAAGCCCCCATTTCTCTCTCTCTCTCTCAAAATAAATTAACAAATATTTTTTTTTAAAATGGGGGGGGGATCTTATGGTGAACAGTGAGACCTTACCTGATCTGGATCTTGGATTTGATCTTCTCCCACTCACCTCTCCATCCCCCTGCTCCAGCTGGCCATAGTGCTTGCCTCACCGTTGCTTGAAGCCGCCAGATGTGCTCTGCCTCCCATCTTTGTTCTTAATGTTCCTTCTGCCTGGAATGCTCTTTTCCTGTAGATGTATATGCCTCAGGTCCTTGCCGCCATCAAATTTCCCCTCAAATATTACCTCAGTGATTTCTGCAACCACTCAGTATCTTCATGGGTATCTGATGTGTACAGTTGCACAGGATCCTGATATTAAAAGGCACATCACTTTGCTTAATGCTCTGTTACTGCTGTCTTGAAAATCTTAGTATTTGAAGCAAGTGCCCTGAATTTTTATTTTTCACTGTGCCCCAGAAATTATACAGCTAGTTTTGTAACTACCAGCTCTAATCCTCTCTGCATTTTTTAAATTTCTTTTTCTCCATGGTATATGTCAACTTCTAACCCATCGTATTTTATTATTTGATTATCTCCTTCCATCAAAATTCTATGAAAACAGGGTATTGGAAAACTCATTCACTGTTGGGCGTCCAGTGCCTGCCTATATGACCAGCACACTACAGATGCTCAATAAAGCTTTTTAGTAAAAGAATGAATACATGATTGAATGAACGCCAACATTAAGAGCGAAGGTAGAGGGGGAAGAGTAGGCAAAGGAGACTGTGATGGAGTAGTAAGTGGGAGAAAAATCAAGTGTTCTCCAGCAGAAATTAGACAATAGTGTTCCAAAAGAAAGAGTAGTCAAATGTGAAAATTTGTGAGCGCCAAGTAAAATGAAGCAGGCAATTTGCCATTGACTTTGAGAGGAGCAATCCAAGTAGTGTGGGTCAGGAGGGGGCAGGTAAAAGACAAATTGGAGTGAATTGGAGAGAGTAAGCAGGATATAGGAAGAATTGCTTTTTTAATAAATTAGTAAAATGCCTAGGCTATTGATTTATTTATCATGTTTTCCATGTATCTATCATCTATCTATCTATCTATCTATCTATCTATCTATCTATCTAAATAAAGAGCATAAGTGATTTCATATAAAACTGACCCCCATGAAATTTATTTCTACCCCAAAACTATAAAATTCAAACTGCTACAGTAGTACTTTTCCTAGACCGTACTCAACCTCCATTATTTTTGAATACTTCTGAAGGAGGAAATGAAAAAATGTAAACATTTTCTCTGCACTCAGGAACTTTCAACATAATTAAGAAATAAGAAAATCATCAAGTAAAAAAAAACACCTGAATTTAAATAACATTTCAAGGAAATATGAAAGAAATATCACAGTGTTATACATCACGAATGATTTGTAACCGGCAATAATTACAGTTAAGGTTTCAGAGGAGAGAAAGATGATTCAGACTGTGGTAGTTAAGCAAAGCTTTAGAATAAAGGCAGACTTTCAAAGTGATCTGAAAAAATGAATAACACATATGCAGATAGAAAATGTTTTTTTAAAAATATTCTACATCTTTGAAGAAGAAATCAGGACTAGGAAAAATTAGGGGATCAGAAAGTATAAGACTGATTGAAGGAGGCACATTTTGAACAAAGTTAGTTTGGAATAAAGAGAAAGAGAAATTGTATAAAGTAGATTAGGACTTATAGGGGACTGTAGGCACAACACTGTGTAATAAAAAGAGTATTTGCTTTGGAGTATTAGAGACCTATATTTTTATCCTGTTGCTGCTGCTGTTATGTAGAAACTTAGTATCTTTAACCTAAAATATGACATGATGCTATTTAAGTTAAAGGTCTGATGCAAGGGTTAAATTGACTAGAGTAACCAATTTAATGCACCTGATACGTAATTAGTTCCCAGTACCTGCTGGTTACTTCCCACACAAATCCAGCCTCGAGTTACAGATGCAGTACTTTAAATATTTAACATTTGCAGTTTATTATCTAGATGGAGGGACATTTTTAAAAGTTTCTAAATAGGCAGATGATATGTTTGAAAGTGGACATTTTGTTAAGATTAATCTCCTTTTATTATGCGGGAAAATTAGAAGTCAGACTGGTTAGAAACCTTATAGAAATGTTGACATAGATTAATAGAGATTATTCTGAACTAGTATTAGTTCTATTCCATATATCAATGATATTATAGTCTTTATATATGCCTAAAATATTAGCTCCAGCAAGCATTTCTCTTCCTTAATACTCAATAATGATTAGAGGGGCATTAATAATGATTAGAAATGCAGATCCTATGTGTACAAGTTGGTGAATTTTACCAGAAGTACACACCTGGACACACAGTAACCAGATCCAAGTATAAAATATCCTTTGACACCTACGCATCTTTTCTGCACCTCCCCTCTACTACCCCTGCAGCATTAACTTTCCCATCTCCAAAAGGGTAACCACTATTCAGTTATCAATCGTCATAATTATTTTGCTTAGTATTGAATTTTACATATATAAAATCACACAGTATTTATTTTTTCATGTATGGCTCTTTCACTTTATCCCTGTAAGATTTACCCATGTTGATGCATAGCAGTAGTTCATTCTTTCCCCTTGCTGTATACTAGTTCATTATATGAATATATCACAACCCATTTTATTGATCACGAGTGTTTCTAATTTTAGCCACTGTGAATAACGATTCTGTAAACATTCTTGCACATATTATTTGGTGAACAAGTGTATGTACTTCTTCCAGGAATACACCCTGAAATCAAATTACTTGAATCATAGCATGTGGCAAGGAGTATCTACTAAATTACTTCAGACGTTTGATAGATGAAGCTTCTAGAAGATAGCAAAGACACATATTTTTATAAACTTAAGAGAAGCAAACATTTCTTAAAATTTGAAAATAAACCACTAACTATAAGGAAAAATTTGAAAACTTGACCTTCGTTAAAATTGAGAATTTCAGTTTATCAAGTCACCTGTAAGAGTGAAAAGGCATGGGAGAACCTGCTTTGAATTAATTTATCCAACAAAAGACTCATGTCTAGAATATCTAAAGAACTCCTTAACACATCAATAAGAAAAGCCACCAGACAACCCAACTTAACAACAACAAAATCAAGGCAAAAAAAAAAAAAAAATCAAACAGGCACCTCACAAAAGGAGCTATCCAAAAGGCTGAGAAACACGTGAAAAAATGCTTGACTTCATTAGTCATGAGGAAAAAGTTAAATGAAGTCCATAATTAAACATGACTACAAACACACCAAAATATCTAGATTGAAAAAGGTTGACCGTTTCATGTATTGGAAAGGATATAGAGCAACGGACTCCCATGCCCTGCTGATGGATGTAAATTGATACAATGGTTTTCACTCATATTTTTTTTAATATGCAGGTCAAGCAAACCATATCTGTGGGCTGAATCTAACTAGGGCTGCTGATTTGCAACCCCTGACAACTCCTTCATGTGTCAGATAGGACCCTGAAGCACAAAGAAGTTAATTGAAGCTTAATTCAAGGTCAAATAGCTACAGCCTGTCTCCTGACTGCTCAATTGGTGTTTTTTCTGCCACACAGTGTGGCTTTCTCTAAATGACTGGACAGGAAATGAAGAGTAAAGTAGATGTTTTTAAATTTAACATATTTCACATTGTGCAAGTTAAATCCACTTCATGCAATCTTAAATGAATAAAAGGAATTTAAATCTAATTTATTTCAATGCCACTAAGGAAGTTTAAGGCTTAAAATAATAATAACAGTAAGCCTAGAACCACCTATTAGAGATTAAAATTTAGAAGGTTCAAATACAAAAGCCTTTCATAAAAAGATACCTGGGTATTAGTCACCATTGTTTTCATACATTTAAAAGAACTTAATAACCCATCTAATTATTTTTTTTTTCTGGAGTACAAATGAACTGTTCCAAAAAGATCAATTAAATAATAGCACTGAGAAGCATCTTTTTATCAGAGGAGTTTCTTGTGAATTTACTGCATTAAAGTTAATTCCCTTGCTATTATTGAGGAAATAGTATGGTCGTGTTGGGAGTTTTAAAATTTCTACTTATGTAGCAGTGGAACTTCTTGGCAGATTAAACAATAGAATCTTTGGAAACACCAAAGTAGTCTTAAATAAATCATCTCTTTTAAATTGGTACGTCTTTAATCAGAAAGAGAAGTTTGTCTCACTGTATGAAAGCTTTTAATTTTACAGCTAGTGAAATAAATTATTATTTTCCTTTACATAGGAATTTTATGTACAAAAACTTGAACAATAACACAGTCATCTTCTTAAATGCATATATATAATACTAGGTATAGTTAAAAACTACTACTTCTTCATATTTTTTCTATCTAAATGTCTCTCCCATCCATTGTGTTGATGTTCCATCTGCTTTTAATTAAGAGTAATTATCTGAGGCTAGTAAATCAGAGAGACAATATAAAAGTCCTTAAAATGTCCAGTGAGCGTCTCTAAATTTCTCAGAGAATGTTTAAATATTTTAATGATACTGAACATTTTCAGCTCACTGATGAAATTCTACCAATTCCATAAACAATAAACACAAATTATGTGCAATTAGCTGGATCCATCATTTTGCAAAAGGTCAATGACCGCAGATTGCTCTTACTGCGGGACAAAAAAGAGCATACACAAATATTAGTTCACATATAAAATGATCCACCGGGCTTTCCCCAACTTGACAAAACTAAATATGTTAGTTGTATAAAGGGCAAGGAGCCAAAACATCAGAGAGAAAAAAGAAGGAAATGAAATTTTGCAGCACATTGTGTAAAACTTTGTAGAAACTTTATTCGCTGCTATTAATCCTTCACTTTGATGAGAAATGTATTCAGTCATTATTCCTTTTTAAGAAAATGCTCTCAGCTTTTAAAACAGTAATTGAAAGACTTTTTTTAGACTTTAAATATCTGCTTTAAAGTGCTTAGAACAACTAGTTACATTCATTTGAATCCCTTTATCGTCGAAAAGTCGGAGGGGAAAAAAAGTGGCCTGATAGAATTAGATTTAAATAATTTATTTCCTCAGAATATTTAACAAACAAGCATGCATACGGAAGTACAAATAGAGCCTAGACCTTTAGTTTCTTGCCAGCATTTTCAACATGCTCATGTTCCTATAACATCATTTACATGGTTTCAGATGTGTACAACTGACCACACCACTAAAAGGAGCACCGCAATTTCACTGTGACCTAAGGCTCTGAACCTTTTCTCTCTTTTATCCTTTTCCATTCCTTGTTTCGATCTCAAGAATTGCACACATATACAGAGAGAAGCAGATAATGTCACACACTCAAGACAGGACTCAGCATGTTATCAATTCGTTTCATTAGGATGCCATATCATTTTATAGGTTGGTTGGCTGTTTTATCCTAAGTGGACAGATCCATGTCCTTTCATCAGTGGTTTCTGGTGAGCTCATCCAGGCATTGAAACTGGTTTTTAGACAAAGCTTGATGAGCTAGACTTGGTAGACAGGAAATTCTATTGTCATTGTCCTTGCTTGTTGTGTTTTTAAACCGTAAAAATATGTTACATCATGATTCATAGCTATAACAATAGAAATATAAAGTTTCAAAGGGTTATCTGGAAGAATCATAACAAAGAATGAAGAGGAGAAAAATTAAATTTATTTCCACATAAAACCTTCCCTAAAATTTGGAGTTTACCCTTAGAGTGGGGTTAAAGTCAAGTCAATGTATCATGCATTTTACTTGAAAATGTTTAATTGAATTTGTAGACTATAAGAGTTAAAAGATTCTGAAACATATAGTGAAGATCTTAAATTGGTAACCTGAGATCTTCTTAGCCTATTTCAAAGGGGGGGTGGGTGGGGGAGAAGAAGTCAAGAGGATGCCGACCTGATGCTCTCACTCAACCCTTTTGAAAGTTCTGGGAAAAAAAAAAAAAAGCTTGATAAAATTCTCAGAAGAAACCCAGATTACTGCTGGCTCCTGAAGACCTACTAAATTTCTAAAAAGTATGGGAGATGTTTTAAACTAAACTTTTTCCATTGAATCACTCTCTACTCTGAGCTCTCTATTATTCTTATAAGCCTGTCTCTTCCCCTCTAGGTAGCAGAGAGTCTTGTGTTTTATTAACCCTTTTGTAATCTACAGAGCTGCTGATATTTGGGGGAGAGAGAGACACATAGGGCCTCACAGGTATTTTGGGTAATATAAGTGGGTGATTTACTTTTTACTTAAGTTATAGTCTACTCTTTATATTTCTGCTGAAAATATTTCTGTTAAAAATGAATTAAATCCTTGATATTGCCATTGCACATATGATAGTGGTAGATGATTAATACACTAAATAAAATAACTTAGATACTCTCACCTTATACTAATAGCAGTAGTAAATCTCTTCCTGTCAGCCTTTTCTCACTGCCTTTTCAAGCTGTAAGTGTGGGAGGAAACACAATGTAGTAAAAATAGCTGGCGCTATACTAGACCCTGTTTTGCCATGTTCCAGCTCTGGCCTTTAAGCCTACCTACTGACATTGTAAAAGGTGTGTGCTCATTCAGATAATATTTCACGGGGGTGGATATAGATCTCATAAGAGTATGTGCTTGCCAATGAGTAGTAAGGCATAAAACTGTACAAAAGTGTTAGATATTAAAATTTCATCTAGGTGGCTTTGGCAATTTGGGAATCATTCCACTCTCTGTATCCCCATTTCTTGTCCACAAAATATGAACCAGTTGGTCTCTAAGGTACTTCTTAATATCAGCTTTAAATTTTTACTTATTTATGTTTAATAATTTGACAAAATTGAAAGGCTGAGACTAGAGCATATGGTTGGTCATCACCAGGGTTGATGTGACTCAATTCCTTAAATAAAAGTGGAAGTTTAGGCACATAGGAAAAATAAGAGCAATCCCTAAAAGCCTCAGGTCTGGGCTGACACTAAACAAGGATTAAGAGACATCTCACCTTCAGATCTAGTCACCTACTCTTATTACTGCTCACTTTTTCCCATTCTTTCAGTATACAATGCATCTGCCCTGATCCCTTTGGCAAAACACTTTTGTCTTTAATTGCCTAAAAAGAATGCTTTCCACACTAGCTGGAAAATTGTGGTCCCTTACATCAAATCCAAATTGTTTTTCAAGATCTCCTCTTCTACCTCTCCAAGCCAACAGGGCCCCTCATGTTTTCCTTCTTTAGTCATTTTCCCACACTTTCAGACAGCTTTTTTTCCCATAAACATTCAAAATTCATATTCATTTATTCCATGAATTCTTTCTCATATTTCCCCAAAACAACAAGACAACATGTGTTATTATAGAAGAACCAACAGTTCTACGTTTAACATTGTATTAGTTAAAAAGTCAACGTGATCGCCACTGAATGATGAAATTTGGTAACAGAGGATACAAAAGAGACAAAGAGAAAATGTTATTAACCTTCATTTTTTCAATAGAAAGTCAGGCCTGATCAGATAATGAAAGTATAAATCAGCTGGTGTAGGAAAGAGCATAAAGGAGAACAGGAAAAGGAAACTAGAAAATGTCTTTTTAAAAGTCAAATTCAATGAAAATAAGTATGTGGAACCATGATGTTTTATGGTACATATTATCACCAATCCACTAAATAATAGTTGGGAGAATCTGGGAAGGATATAAGCACCCTTGGACTAGAAAAAAAAGATAGATGAGGTACTATAATTCACAAGAGAACATTAGAATCTTAACTGTCCAGTTCATTTGGGCAAATAATTGTTCCCCCTCCCAATAACTAAGTTTGATGAGAAATTCATTCTTCCTATGAAATCATTTCTTTCATAATCCCTTCATGCTTCATGTGGCATCAAACATTTTGAGCAAGGCAGGGGCATCCGTGGCCCATTTGTGCAAGCATCCTTTAAGGTGTTGGAACGGCAGGTAACGTGCATAGCTCACACATGATGATATCAGGCCAGGAAGTAACTTCCTTTACAACTGGCCTTCTGTCCAGAGAGAATGAGTACTGGTATCAGAACATCATACTTTAAATTGTGCAAGAACATTGGTTCAAAAGTTACTGAAGGAGGAAGAATAACCATAGTCCTTTTCACCTTCATCTGTGCCTTGAAAACCTCAATTGCCATCGTAGAATAGTTAAGACAGGACAGCCATACTGGTACTGCCTGTTTGGCCCCATAAATTTTGCCTGAGAGAGTTGAAGTAAACAAGCTTAGCTGTAAGTTCAAGAGGCTCCTTGGGTAGCAGATTGTCTAGGTTAGCATTCTCTTCCATGAAGCCAGCCAGATGACTTCTCAGTGCTTTTCCAGTAACTCAATTATCAGCAGCTACCAGGCGTGTACTGGGGAATTTGAATCTTTATGCTTCCATCATGGCTTATCCGACAGAGTGTTGCAGGGGTTTTAATTTAAAATTGTCCAGCATTACATCTATTAAGTGAGTCATAGTTTTTATTATTCATTAGGTACCATACATATACAAAACTGGGCATACATTTTTAATGGGAGATAATGTTTTGAAAGATAATAATGGGTCAAGAAAATGCATAAGTTTTAAATGCCTTTTTAAAAATCAAATTGTACACTTTCCTCCATTTGAAATCTCTCCGCCTTTCTCCAAGCGTTAGCATGTCAGTCAGGTAGGATGAAAGAACGTAGAGGTGATGACAGAATGAAATAAGTTTGTAGGCAGTTGTACAAAGCCACTTAAAACAGAATTTATCAGGGTGTGGGGGAGCTCGCAACAACTTCACCCCTGTATTCATGTTTATTTTATACATATGCAATACATAATAGAGGCATCCATATTCATTATCTACCTACTTCATCGGAATGGCATCATTAACATTAAAGCTAAATGTGCATTTATAATCTTTAAGTCATTCAGATGTATTTCTTTAAAATTAAAGCAGAGCCAACTTGCACCTAGGACATCATACTGAGAACCAAGGATTTGTTGTGTAGTCCCAAAGGGTTTTTCAGAATGCCATCTCAATATCTTAGCTCTTTGCTAAAGAATATTATAGACCTGCATTTAAAGTTAGCAATTAATATAAAAGAGTGTTCCTTTTTGTTAAGACTCATTCTCTTCATAATTTTCTCTATGGTAGTACTAACTGCATCCTACGTAATTTTCTTGTTCCCACAGTATGAACAGGGTCCTAGTTATTTAATAAATAGTAAGTGATCAGAAGTTGGTTCTTTGAACTGAGGAGCTAAATATAGTTTTTTAAGGTGTAGAACATGTTGATTTGATACATTTATGTATTCCAATATGACTGTCATCTAAATATAGTGCTTTTATCTTAAAACCATGATATGTTTTAAGAATAAGCAAACAAAATTAATCCCATAAAAGAGAAAAAAGAGCAAAGTGGGTGAAGAATATATTAATAGGTTTAAAATATTTTAGTTAGGTTTGTGGGCAATAGGATCATTTGTGTGTATAAAATGTAAGGATTTATTTTTTTAAGTTTATTTATTTATTTTGAGAGAGAGAGAGGGAGAGAGCAGGGGAGGGGCAGAGAAAGACAGAAGAGAATGCCAAGCAGAAAGAAGACCATGCTGAGAGCATGGAGCCCTTCTCAGGACCTGATCTCAGGAATTATGACATCATGTTCTGAGACGAAATCAAGAATCAAACACTTAACAGACTGAGTCACTCAGGCAGCCCCAAAATGTAAGGATTTAAATCATGATATTATGTTAAGACAGATCTATGATCAATGATTTCAATGGACAATTTTAAAAATATAAAAATTAAACATAAATATAAATTAACTAAAAATTACATCGAATTAAATATAAAAATTAAAATTATACATACTTTTGAGATTTGAAATCATTCAGATTCTGCATCTTTTCATTGGTGTCAGTAATTTTTTTTTAAGTTAGAGTTTTCTGCTTAAAACTCTGTGTCCTGTAAAATCTAAGAAGTGTGCCCAGTTGTAGATGCAGTACTAGATAATGAAAATCAATTGCTCTGGTCTGCTTTAAGGAGTGCAGTGATTACTGACTGGCCTCATCCTCATGCTAGCCAGGAGCATGGGTCAAACATACGATAATCAGACATGCTTCTTTTATACTCGTGTTTCTTTTCTCCTACTTAAATATCTTTTGCAAATAATGCAGAAATTTCACTCTCACTGAAATGTCTCTCCTATTTCAAAATGGAAAGATTTAGAGGAAAAAAATTCAAGGAAGAATGATAAAAGTAATATTTAAAATTTAAGACTTTTTAGGATGTAAGGTGTAATATAAGGAGAAAGTCTCCTCAAAGTTTATTTGTAACTTTATTGGGTGCTAACACATTATTTAAATTAAATTTAAACTCCCCTTACTATTTTTAGAGATATACGGTTTCAGTAAAACTTAACAGTCTATCCTAATGATGGACACTGTAATCTCCAACCTTACTACTTAAGATTATTGTATGTATTTAACTTTAAAGTTCTTTACCATTGTCAAGAGAGTCCCAATAAATTTTTAAAAACTCTGAGTATTACAGAGCCGTATGTTTACACAGCTACATGTTTATACATAAAGCTGAAGTTTAGGACCACATAGCTATAAAAATATAAGACTGTACCCATTTTTAACAGTGTATAAATGAGACCCTTTCAGTGTAAGAGCAATAAGACCTGTTCTCTTGACAAAAAAATAACAAAAACTTTGCATCTTTGTTTTGTAACACTCAGGTGTATACCAAAGTTTACATGAATCTCTTTTCTGCCAAGCCATGCATTCCAATTTTTCAGTTAAGAGACTGAATGAAAACAAACTACAAATAAACAGCCATTCAACCCAATTGATGTACTCAAATGGATCTCTGGGAATCATTTTGCCTAAAATATTTACATTACTCAGCTGTTTGTGGAGTCTTAATTGCAATTTTCCTTTTTTAATTTTTAATTTTATAATTTTATGGTTTGCTGAGAGGAATTTAAAGTGAAATGAATTGAGAGTATCCTTTCTCATTTTCTCTTTGCAGTGTTAATTTGGCATTTACCATCTTCTCTGCTGGCTGGCTAGGTGAGGGGATTGGTGTTCTTGCCTTTGGGAACCTTTCCGCTTGGAGATAGTTCAGGGCTCAGACTTCTTTAAGCAGTATCCTCATGACCAGGAGACTCTGAGCGTGGAGAAAAGATAAGAAACAGAATTTGCTGACCAAATGGGAATTGAAACCATTGAACCTTTTCGAAAAATGTTATTATTATTTTTTTTGAGAGGGAAAGAGAGCATGTATACATGAGCAGGGGAGGGGCAGAGAGAGCGAGACAGAATCCCAAGCAGGTCCCCACACTTAGCATTGAGCAACTGGAACTCATGAACCTGAGCCAAAATCAAGAGTCGGACACTTAACTGACTGAGCCACCCAGGTGCCCTGAGAATTTTTTTTAAGAAGGTTTAAAAGATAAGGAACTAAGCTTACCTAAAAAGTCTTAAAATTTGAAATAAAGGAAAATGTAATGGATCGGATGTTAAAGTAATGTTTGTCCATAGATATTTACTGGGTTAAGTATCACCTAGATTATTGGAAATCTATTGATCTGAATATACAAGTACCAAAGTTTAAGTCCCAAACACTTAACATGGGAAAGTCTTTAGTTATTATCTTCTTTTTTTTTGGGGTGGGGGGCTGGGGGGTAAGGGAAGTAGATAGAATAGGTGTGCTCACATAATGCTAGCTAGCTCTAAACACCAATAAGCACCTTATATAAATAGGATATTATTATTCATACATATTGTTGATTATTTGTCATTCTTAAATTCCTTACATATAAGCTTAAATAAATTTTTCTAACTAAGCTTCTTACAGTTATTTCTTATTATCTATTATTAAGAGACTTGAGAGACTTTCTCAGGGATTTCAGAGTCTCAGGCAGAGTGTAATAGCTATCAAATTACTAGCTTTCTTTAGATGGCAAAGCTTTATTAATTTATATCAAACTACCATCACCTATCTGTCCATTCACACATGTGACGTATTTTGGTTCCTTATTTTTTATGCACAGTCCCTTTTCTTTTAGGTAACCAAAGAGCTTAAATAGAACATTTGGTCTTTGGGGATAAACAACTTACCTCTCAACTTGGAATTCCTGACACTGAGATCTCCAGTGAGATGGTCCCACACAAATTAATCTCCCTGACCTCTTCCCTTAGAATTATGTCCCACTAATCATGAATCTCAGTGGGGACTGTTTTAGCAGAAAGATTAAAAACATGTAAATGAAAGAAATGGTTAAAGGTTCAATTAGCCTTGTGTCTAAAGCACCAAATAATTTTTTTAAAGTCAAATTATCTTCCAATATTTTTTTTTGCCATTCATTTGTCTCACCACAAATTTACTGTGCTATAATCAGGTTGTTGAACAGCCAAAAATCAAAGCTGCAGATAAGTTACATTCTATAGGTTATTTGCTCATGATTAAAACATACAACCTGCTTTTAGCTATGTTAAGACTCAAGAAGATAATGAGTGTCATTATTAAAAGTGTTTCCAAGTTAGAATGTTTAATGTTGCCCATAACCACATTGCTGATTTTATTTCTATTATGAATGCACACTCAACATGTTTTCAATAAGTTAGCATTTGGGGTTTCTTGGGCACATAGCATTGTACTTACCACACTACCTCTGCAGCCAACCTCATATTTGAAATATCAATCTCTCATGAGAGTGGCTTTATTCCTGCTGTTGAGGTCTTCATTTTTTATTTATCCTTTTTAATAAGCTCGTGAATATTTCCACTTGGCCTTTGCTTAATATCTCTCTAACCTGTCTTTGGACTTCCCTTTCTTATGCAAAAATGGAATAACCATCTTGCTCTGCCCTCCTAAATCCTTGTGTTTAAACAATGAAAACCATAGGAAAGCTTGAAAGTTGGAAGGTAAGGGGTGCCTGAGTGGCTTAGTCGGTTAAGCGTCCGACTTTCGCTTAGGTCATGATCTCGCGGTTCGTGGGTTCAGGCCCCGCGTCGGGCTCTGTGCTGACTGCCAGCTCAGAGCCTGGAGCCTGTTTCAGTCTGTGACTCCCTCTCTCTCTGACCCTCCCCTGCTCACGCTCTCTCTCTCTCTCTTAGAAATAAATAAAAACCTTAAAAAATTTAAAAAAAAAAAAAAAAGAAAGTTGGAAGGTAAAAATTTTGAAAGGCCTGGGAAGAATCATACATTTGCAGACATGAAAATTATACATTCACAAATATGCAAGGTTCCAGTCAGTAGACAGACATTTGAACTACTCATCAGATGAGAATTTTGCTTTAAGATCTCAAAACTTAATGGAAAGGAAAAAAAATCAATTATTCAGATTTCCATTCCTGGTACTTTTAGACATGCATCTCTCTTGCCCTGACATTTCTGAAGTCTTAAACACAAGATGCTATGTCACGTTCTCATTGCCTTCTCTGGTCTCTATTGAGGTTACATGTGGATCCCAGCCAAGATTAATAGCTGTACATGTGTTCACTTAACAGTGCAGCAAGTTTGTGGTCAATGGACTCACGCATGTATCTGAAATGATCAGTTAGTCTGGAGAGGCTAACTATGTAATTACAGAAAATGTCTTTTTTTTTTTTTTTTTTACAAATCATCCATGCCTCTGTTTTTCAACAATATTGACTATAATAATATTAAGATTGTTTGAAAATAAATTCAATGGGAAAGTCAAAACTATCTATTCACATGGCCTCCTTTAACCTTTAAGTAAACTATTAAGATGGGAAATGCAGTCTTATTAACAAAACTGTCTTGTATATAGAACATTCTACTAAGGGACTATATTTTTAGGAAATAGTTCAAATTTCTTTCAGCCTCTGGATATTAACTTCAGATATTCTGAAAAATAAGCTACAACTTAAAAGTTTTCATAAGAGATTTATAAATGAGAATATCAATGGGATCATCTGGAGAAATTTGGGCACAAGCAATCAAAAAACAAAAAAAAACCTATCAATCATTTCTCCCCAGATTAGCTTAAATTCCCCCCCCCCAAAAAAACACAGAGAGTTTCATACGACAAATAAAAAGCAGAATCAAATCTAGAAATACAGAAAACAAACTAACAGTTGCCGGAAGGAAAGGGGGAGGAAAGTGGGCAAAACAGGTGGAGGGGAGTGGGGATACAGGCTTCCAGTTATGGAATGAATAAGTTACAGGAATAAAAGGTACAGCACAGGAAATATAGTCGGTGGCATTGCAATAGTGTTGTATGGTGACAGGTGGTAGCTGCACTTGTGACAAGCATAGCTTAACATATAGAGAAGTTGAGTCACTATGTTGTATACCTAAATTAACGTAACACTGTATGTCAACTATACTCAAATTACAAAATTAAAAAAAAAAAGCACAGGGAGGGTTTTTTTTTTTGGTAAGTTTTTGTTTTGTTTATTTTAACTAGTACTTATTCTAATATAAACTTCAATCAAGTCATCTATGGAATTCTTTTATTGAACATGGTCTCACTGAGTAAACATGTTAATTGGTTAATTTTACTTTCAACCAAGACTCCTTTAACTTTCTTTAGCTATAAATTCTACTTGTGTTTGCAAACAGGCAATATAAAATAATTTTTAATTTTATAAAGAATGAGTAAGAAACTAACATGTGGATCTTTTGGAATATAGGTGTTTTTTGGTCAAAATGAATGTTGTTCAATGCCATGTTCCCTCTATATTACTGGGTATTTTTATATACTCTAAGGATTTTTATTGCTATCTTCAATATTAACCATAGTTTTTCTCTAGTTTTGACTATATCTCTGGATTAAGAACTCATATATATCCAACTTCCTCCTGGATGCCCTACCCTCTCCATCCCTGGATGTATTATCTTCCCCCACCTAAGCTAGTTCCTGCCCCATTAGACCTATAATCCACAAATTAGACACTTATAATCCAATTGTGACTACTTGCTCTTTCTCTTTTTTATATAACAAATCAATCTTTATATTATGGGATTATTTCTTGCTTGTGTTTGGCCATTTATTAAACTTTGTGTTTATAATTGTTACAATTGACGGGGTGCCCAGGTGGCTCAGTCAGTTAAATGTCTGAGTTCAGCTCAGGTCACAATCTCATATTCTTGAGTTCCAGCCACGCCTGGGGATCTCTGCCGTCAGCACAGAGCTCACTTCAGATCCTCTGTCCCTCTGTCTTTGCTTCTCCTTCACTTGCACGTGCACTGTGTATGCTCTCTCTCTCTCTCTCTCAAAAATAAACATATACAAAATCAAAATCATTATTTGATTTTGCATAGTTCTCATTATTCAAGTAATTCCATGTTTCTATGCCTTGTTGGAGCTACTTCCCTTAAATGGAATGCTGTTCCAACTTTCTTCAATTGATTGTTAAGGAATGCAGGGTTGAAATCAAAGCTAATTCAAACTCAGTCACTGATGTACCATATGTCGCTTGAAATTTTGTTCATTCTGTTTTAGCTTGGTGGCCACATCTGGTAAGTGGGTCGTTTTAAAAAGGAAATAGATATATACTTCACGGATGTTTTTATGGATCAAGTTAGATAGTACATGTGGGATATTTAGAAAAATAATCAACATATAGTAAACAATTAGAAAGTTTATTTTATTAATATTATTGGCCCCTGTTAAGTATTATCTCCACCATGAATTCTTCCATGAATCCTCAGTATTTATTACACTGCTCCTGCTATCTTACAGGCTCCCTTATGGTCTCATGCTCATTTCCTATATCTCTTGCAATATATTGAAATTTCCTCTTTATGCAGCACTGTACTATAAATACCTCTGGAGTAGAGATTCTTTCTTAGTCATCGATGTGTGCATTTAGCATAACTCCTAGTATAAAGTGAGCATTTGATAAAGTTTTGTTGAACATAATTGCATAGCCACAAAGTAATCAAGAGATTTTGAGCAATCTTATTAAGGATCAAAAAAAGAATGAATGAATGTATGAGCAAATGAACATTTATTAAATATTTTGGGGACAGGTACTGTGCTAGATATATATCAAAGGAAATGTAGTAATTTTGTGACATAATGATTATCATCTCCAATTTACAAGTGAGATCATTGAGATTTGAAGAGTTTATATGTCCACATCATATTGCCAGTAAGAGTTATAAATCAAATTGCAATTTTCAGCTCCAAATTGAAATATCATTTTATGAAAAATACAGAGTTATATGTTAAAATCAAATTATTGGTAAAATTGGTAATTTCTGCTTTACTTTGGATCAGGAATTTTTATTCTAGAGTCTGAGGATAGCCTTTGAAAGGTCCATAAATCTTCTATGAGCCCATGTAGAATTGTGTGTATGTGCAATTTTCTGGGAATAGCATCCATGGCTTTTATCATAGTCTCAAAATAATTTATGACTTGGAAAAGGTTATGAAGCAATATTCTAGATGATAGTTTTTCATTACTCAAAATATTTGATTAAACAGCACACTTTATTTTTTACTATTATTTATTTGCCATCATCAGCTTGTATGCAAAACTAGTGTCCAATGATAAGAGCATATAAGTAATATGCCTAATTTTGCACTTCATAAATATAATAAACGAATTAATTTGGCACCAATTTTTGAGAGTGCTATTCAGTCATAATGTTACTTGACTTACTAAACAATTATAACTTTCATAGTAGATGCCTATTCCACTTAAATTAGTCAATTAATTTTTAAGAATCACCATTCACGTAAAAAGATGTGTTAATTACATATCGTACTATTTATTAAGATATGCCCCAAAGAAATTTATTTGACCAACTTTGTGAGTTGTTGGTTACTACTATTTGGTAAAGACTGTCATTATCTCTTTCAAAAAATGTTTTAATGAAGAAGGCTTACCTAGCTGGCCTCGAAGATCCCTTCCAATATGGTAACACTTTAACTTCTGGATTCATATGAATAATCCAGACTTTTCATTTTTTAAAAAAAACCCTATAACTTAAATAAATCACAAATGTACCCCTAACAAAATCTAAGAAAAATAATACCATATGCTTGTTCAATGAAACAAGCCCATCCTTGGCCGAGACTCCATATGTTAATCTATTTGTCTGTCATCTAGCCTTTACTGGTCCCTTTACACATCTCTTCCCTTTTCCACATTTGAGACATCAGTACTATCCATTGATATCTCTTTTCAAATACTCCCCTGCCTTAGAGGACTCACTGTCACAGGTAGTGTGTGTTAGGGCCTTATGCATTTCCAACCTCCTTTTAATTTGTTGTCCTGTGATAGGTGCTAAACAGATTAGGGGCTTGGAAATTATCCAATTCCCCCAAGATAAGGAACCCACACAGAAGACCTAGAAGCAGATGGAAGCCTGGGGAGCAACCGTAGCTCAAAAGTGCATTGAGTCTTCTGGTGAAGAGGTGATGGAGCCATTTGGTTCTTCTGGGCTTGCTGCAACGTAGTGTTCTGGTCTCCACTTGCAGAATCATGGGCGGCAAGTGGCAGGTCATGAAGACAGTGGTGCACCCTCCAACAGTTCTGCTTAATGTGCCCATCTTAGCTTGCACCTGGATGTCAATTACCACACTACTTCTTTACTGAGAAAATCGCACTGTGAAAATAATTGTCAACTAAACTAAATAGTGTGCCTAGCAACACAGTTCATTTGCAATCTGGTACAAGCACTTTTTCTCATCCCAGACTAGGAACAGTATGCGGCTCATCAGCAGGTACTGACTATACCTTAAGTAGCAATACCTAGGTTGTTAGACAATTTTCCCAGTTGTTTTTTCTTCTGTGTAGCTTTGAGCTATAATAATGCCTTAACCTGATGCACTGAGTCTTCTAAAGGTTCTGTGAACTACATAACCCTCTCTTCCCTTATATTACCTACAGTGAAGTTTGTTTTCTCCAACTAATATGGTTCTCACATGAGAATTTGTCCCTGAAAATATTATTCAGTGATCAGTGAGACATCTGACTTTAGGTCAGATTTATCTGTGATGCAGGCTTCAGCCTGCATTTTGCTTGCACTTTTTAGGTCTTGACTTCCTTTGAACCAAATCCTACATTACCAACTATGGTTACCTCAACTTAATATTTCTTTTGTTCATGCAAGTAACCCTTTGAAGAATACTGAGTTCTCAAATTTCCATTGTGATTTTTTACCTTCAGTCTATCCTGTCTTGCCTGACTTTATATAAATACATTTTTTAAGACTTGGGAGTGGCAGTTGTTTATTATATTATACATAAAGTAGAAGTAGGTAGCACTTGTTAAATATTACATTCATATGACACTATTCACATCTAAAGAATACATAATATGTGTCTAAAAGAATAACAAATTATATACCTTCAAAGTGAGCTGGGGGAACATAAAAGCCTAGAAAAGGTCAGATGCTCTTAAATTAGCTAACCAAAGACAAATTGGGATTTCCCTAAAGTCATTTTGCAAGCAAATTCACTAAACAGTTTTCTCTTCCCTACTGTGAGCAGTAAAAGCTTGTGACTTCCTAGGGCTTTATCCAACTTGCAGAATTTTAGATTCTGACTTTTTCAATAACATTAAACATAAAATATATGTGAAGTTTTTATTATTGGAAATACTCTCCCATGGTTACAGGTCGCTCTTTCTCTGATGGAACTCCACTGGTATTCATGAGAACTTACTAGACAAGTCTGCCTTCTAGTTATTTTATTAAGGATATAGGAACAAACTGAATATTAAAAGCCATTTATCTGGAGTAACAAAGCCCAGAACATTTTAGTTATAGAAAGAGAATGGAGGGGTACCTGGGTGGCTCAGTCGTTCAAGCATCCAACTTTTGATTTCGGCTCAGGTCATGATCTCACAGTTGTGACATCAAACCCCACATTGGGTTCTGTGCTGGGTATGGAGCCTGCTTCAGATTCTCTCTCCCTCTCCCTCGATCCCTCCTCCACTTGTGCACATGTGCACACGCACGCTCTCCTTCTCTCTCTAAAATTTTATTAAAAATACATATTTGATAACATTACAAAACTGTCAACTAGGAAAGCAAACTAAAAGGACAACAATGAATGAAAAGGAGTCTAAATGTCATACCAGATGCTGAACTAGTCGTAACCTTTCTGTAAAAACTAACTCTAAAGGAACTCTCTGCTCCCTCAAAAGTGATTACAAGGTTTTATAAGATTTTTTTTTAACAAATAGTTTATTGTCAAATTATTTTCCACATAACA